>NW_003852418.1:6755777-6780930 GCF_000181295.1 Otolemur garnettii | reverse complement strand
CTCCTGCCTCTGCCTCCCAAGTAGCTGGGACCACAGGCACCTGCCACAACGCCCGGCCATTTTTTGGTTGCAGCCATCATTGTTGTTTGGTGGCCCAGGCAGGGGATTCGAACCCGTCACCTTAGGTGTATGTGGCTGGCGCCTTAGCCGATTGAGCCACAGGCGCCAAGCCGGAGCCTGGATTCTAAGCTCAGACCCCGTTACACTGGATGACTTGGGCAAGTTCCTGCTGTTTCTGAGCCTTGGATACTCCTCTGTAGAATGGGCACCGTCCTGCTGCCTCACACCCCTGGCTCTCTCAACTCCAGTTCCATTCACACCTTCTTCATTCAGGTCTTCTAACTGCCACCTGTTCCCTCTGCTCGGCACTGAGCCCAACTCCCGCGCCCCCAGCATTGCCCGATTAACTCCCAATGGTCAACTCAGACATTTTTTCCTTCCTGCCCTCCCTTCTCTTTTCCTTTATTCAGTGACTATTTCTTGAGCACCTACTATGTGCCAGCTGGTGGATAAGACAGAGTCCCTGTCCTCATGAAGGGGAGATAGACAATAAACCAAAAAAAAGAAAGGAAAAAATAAAACCCTAGACAAATAAGACAATTGCAGACTGTCATAAGGACTTCATGAGGGGAAATTCAAGCACCCTAAGAGGAAGTCACTGAGGTCACTCCCTAGAAAGGCCTCTCCAAAGAGATACTTTTTGTTCTAATTAAGAGTTTCTGTGAATACACACACAGCACAAAATTCAAAGGGTGTGCAAGCCACACAGAGTATTTCCCCCTGCTCCCCAGATTTGCAGTCTTTCTCCCAAGAGGCCCCTGTGTTTCCAGTTTCTTGGGAGTAGGTGACATTTGTGGGGACATCTGAATCCTAAGTGCAGCAGCAACTGTTTTGAAAGTGTAGAAGACTCCAGGCAGAGGCCACTGCAGGCCCTGAGGCAGGACCTTGTCGCTGTAGTGAGGGTAAGTGGAGGTCTTGGGCTGGTGGGTGGAGATCTGGGGGCTGTGGGAAGGAATTTGGATGTTGCTCTATGGGGGATGGGGTAACTTTCAAGTCTGAGGCAGGGTAGGGGTAGGGCTGGGAGTGAGCATCTTCTGATCTGTGTTTTACAAAAACACAGTAGAGAATGGATTTGGGGCCTGAGTAGGGCAGGGGACAGATGAAGTGGCAACTGGGCTGCAGAATCATGAAGATTGAGGCTACCTGGGACAGAGGAGTAGAGGCAGCGGGAAGTGGTCAGTTTGGATTGTTGGGAGGTGGGGTTGAGATCGGAGCTAGTCTCCAGGCCATCTGCTTTCATGACACCACCCACAGTCAGTAGTCATGGCTTTGCAATGACTGGACGTGTACTGGACGCATGTGACACCACTGTCCCCTGGCACGGAGCAGGCCCCTGGGACTTGTGTGCTGAGGAGTCACTGGGGGATGAAAAGACCCTTTGTAAATGGAGACCTGCCTTTGCAGAAGTGGCTGTGGCAGCTTCCTAACTGCTGGACTCGATGTGCCCCACCATGGGGTCTCCCCTCCCACCCATCCATCCCGCTGCGTGCAGCTTGCTTCAAAGAGGCAGAATTTAGAACCTCAGCTTTCAGCTTCTCATATTCTTTTAGCCGTGGAACCATTTTCTCATGAAAGCTGGATGTGTAAAAGCCATGGAAATTACGATTTTAAATGCTCCAGAACTTGGGTAGAAGAGGAGAGCCAAACAGACACGAATCCTAACTCTGACATTAGCGGATAAAGCAATCCTCGAGAAAAATGAGGCTGTTTAATCAAACACTGCAATTTCAGATTGGGGCATACCTGACAATTGTCTTCTTTTCAGTTATTCAAAAAGAGTCATCAGGTGTTTCCTGTGCTCGGAATCTGATTATTTCAGCATTTGGTTTCCTTTCTATCCAAACACAGTCCGGCTTTGCCCAGACAAATATTCCCAGATAGTAACAGTTTCTATGCATATGTATTTCAGAAATGTTTATATAGGCTGGGCACGGTGGCTCAGGTCTGTAATCCTAGCAGTCTGGGAAAGGCGGGTGGATTGCTTGCGCTCAGAAGTTCCAGATCAGCCTAAGGAAGAATGAGACTCCATCTCTACTGAAAATAGAAAACCAAAACAAAACAAAACAAAAACCAACTAGCTGGGTGTCATGGCACTTGTAGTCCCAGCTACTCAGTAGCCTGAGGCAAGAGGATCCTTCAAGCCCCAGAATTTGAGGTTGCAGTGAGCTATGATGCCATGGCACTCTACCCAGGGCAACAGAGGGAGACTCTGTCTCAAAAACAAACAAAAAAAAGTTTAGATACATTCTGAAGTATAACAGATATGCTCAAAAAAGAAAATGCTCAAAACTTAAGTGAATCAGCACAAAATGAACACCACCATGTCACTGGCACTCAGAAGCTCCCTTCACTCACTACTGTCCCTCTCCGGGGTCACCACAATCCTGACTCCTAACACTGGAGCACAGTTTTGTCTTGGGTGGTCATTACATGGAATCACATGGCATAACTTAAGGTGTATTCTTTCGTATCTGGCTTATATTTGCAATGTCATCCGCATTTTTCATCTGTAGCTGTGGTTCATTTATTCTTGTTGCTTTATAGTGTTCCACTGTAGGAATATATCGCAGTTTCAATTGGTGATTTTTTTTTAACAGCCTGCCTGGCAATCTGAACACACATTCAGTTTGCGAGGAGGCAAGCAGGGGCTGGGTTGGGCCCACAGACACAGTTTGTTTTCATTGTTTCATTGTTTCATTTCATTAGCTGCCGTTGAAGATGGATGTCTGGCCTCTCTTGGAGGACCTGCCATTGCTGGGCCCCCAATCCCAAGGGACTGGACTCCAGTCCTGGCTTCATCTTCCCAGCACATGCATTCCATTCTCATTTTGCCACAATCCCTACCACTCCCTCTTGCCCTACAGCCATTCACTGACATTACCCACCTGCGCCTATGGACATCTGAATCTTTCACTCCAGCTTTATTTCAGCAGAAGTGGCCAAAAATACTTTTTTCTGATGTCTATGCAAGAACCGGCCACTTTGGCAGCCCAAGTTAGTGTGTCAGTTAAACTGGGTTAAACTCTGGAATGTACATTGGAGTGCTTAACATATTTATTATCATTATAACTATTTCAAAAGTGTTTATAAATATATTTCCATTGTTATTATTATTACCATCATTGTTATTATCATCATTTAAAAAGTTTTTTTTTTTTTTGAGACAAGTCTCAGTTTGTTGCCCTTGGTAGAATGCTGTGGCGTCATAACTCACAGCAACCTCAAACTCTTGGGCTCAAGCAATCCCCTTGCCTCAGCCTCCCAAGTAGCTGGGACTAGAGGTGTCTGCCACAATGCCTGGCTATTTGTAGAGACGGGGGTCTCACACTTGCTCGGGTTGGTCTTGAACTCCTGAGCTCTGGCAATCCACCCACCTCAGCTTTCCAGAGCGCTAGGATTACAGATGAGTCACCATGACCCGCTTTCAAAAGATGTTTTAAAATATATTCAGATATAGGTGGGGCATGGTGGTCCACGCATGTAATCCCAGAACTCTGGGAGGCCAAAGCGGGTGGATTGCCTGAGCTCACAGCCTGAGTAAGAGCAAGACCCTGCCTCTAAAAACAGCTAGGCATTGTGGTGGGTGTCTATACTTGGGAGGCTGAGGCAAGAGGATCACTTGAGCCCAAGTTTGAGGTTGCTGTGAGCTGACACCACTGTTACCGAGGGCTACAAAGTGAGACTATTTATCTTAATAATGATATATACATCATATATATATATATATATACACACACACACACACACACATACAGTAGAGGTCATAGTTAAATATGGGAACTCCAAACTTAGATAGCTTGGAATGTGAAGATTAAATGAACTAATACCTGTAAAATCATTAAACGATGTCTGGCAGAAAATAAGCATTCCACATATGCTAGCTATCATCTTTAAAATCTGACCTGCTAGGGTACCAGATGCCACAGTCTGCAGAGACTAAGAGGGATTTCAGAACACAGGACTTTCAGTGCTAAAACCAGAAAAGCCCTGAACAAAACAGGATGACCAGAGCACCCTAGGCCTTCTGATGGTTACATTTCCCTGTAATTTAACAGAGTGGCCATGGCCAGGCACGGTGGCTCACACCTGCAATCCTAGCACTCTGGGAGGCCGAGGCAGGTGGATTGCCTGAACTCACGGTTTTGAGAACAGCCTGAGACACCTCTAAAAAAATAGCTGGGCCTTGTGGGGGGCTCCTATAGTCCCAACTACTTGGGAGGCTGAGGCAAGAGAATTGCTTGAGCCCAAGAGTTTGAGGTTGCTGTGAGCTGTGACACCACAGCACTCTACCCAGGGTGATAAAGTGAGACTGTCTAAAAAAAAAAAAATGGCCTTTTGCTTTTATTAAATTATAGATTTGATTTTTAAAATGATGTTTGAATCATAATATAGTTGAACCCTCTAATGCATCCCTATAATATAATATCTGCAAAGCACTAATTTTACCTCTGTTTTCCTTATTTTACAGATTGGGAAACTGAGGCCCAGGGGGGCAAAGCAGCCCCACGTTAGTGGGATTGCTCTTCCCCAGCCCCCATCTTGAGGCATTTCCTTCATCACTTCCCTGGACAGCTAGTGGGCACTGTTTATTTTGGGCCAATCACAAAGCTTTGTATTTTACTAGGCAACACTGTAATTTCCTTTAAATTTATTCTCACACAAATTTAGGAGGTAGGGTCTAAGATTATACCCATTTTAGAGATATGGGACACTGGTACTTGTCTTCTCTCTTGCCTGTTCAAACATATCCCTGGGACTATTATTCATTCATTCCATAAATATTTGCTTGATTGTCATTTCCTTGGTATTTTCCTTTTTTCAGAGACTCAAGCTGTTACCCTGGATAGAGTGCCATGGCGTCATAGCTCACAGAAACCTCCAACCCAGGCTCCAGTGATCCTCTTGCCTCAGTTTTTTCTATTTTTAGTAGAGACAGGGTCTCGCTTTTTGCTCAGGCTGGTCTCGAACTCATGAGCTCGAGCAATCACCTGCCTGGGCCTCCCGGAGTGCTAGGATTACAGGCGTGAGCCACCACACCCAGCCACCTGGGTATTTTTCTTATAGGGAAACTCACCAGGTTTCTTACCATCTGGTTTACTTGCGGAGACTAGCCCTCTGTCTCTTTTAAGAAGGCTCTTTTGGCCCAATCAGCAAATGTCTGCTGATTTCCTACTACTGGGGCCATGTGGGGAATAACAGAGACATTGTCTTCAAGGACGTAAGACTGCTGGAGGAGGGACGCTGCTCACTGAAAATCTCTCCACTGCACTCGGGTGGCTTGAAGGAAAGGCTAGTTCTTTGCACCTCTGTGGCAGCAGACGGTGTGGAAACTGGCAAATCAAACCACAGTAAAGAAAGTGTGGCAGGACTCTAGCCATGAACTGTCCAGCTCCAGGCAGGGCACAGTTGGAGTCCCAAGGACATAAATCAGGGTTTCTTAGTCTTAGCACTGGTGACACTGGAGGCTGGAACATTCTGGGTGAGGGGCTGTCCTGTGCAGGGTAGGATGTCTAGCACTGTCACCGTCCTCTCCCTTCTACCAGTAGCATCCCCTCTACCAGTCATGACAACCAAAAATGTCTCCAGAACATGACCAAGCATCCCCTGGGGGACGAAGTCATCCCATGTTGAGGACTGCTAGTTTACCTGAAGCAAATTGAAGGAAGGGAGTGCTTACAGGGGTAAGGCATCCAGGGAATAGCAGTGGTGGGGAGCTGTTAGCACCCCAAGGGCAAGAGAGAGAACAGTGTTACTTGACCCAGAGATAACTGGAGCCATGGTAGTGAGGCCAAGATGGGAGTTGAGGCCGTGGAGCAATGTAGCCTCTGCTAAAATTAAGCCAAACAAGGCGGGGTGGGTGGGGGCATGAACACCCCGTTTCTCCCTCATCCTGCCCTTTAATTGGTTCCTCCCATTGGTTGACTAAATGCAAAGGGAAGTCAGAAGGCACAGATGCCTCCCAGGGGGCAGAGAGGACAGACAGGGGTAGGAATTGGCTAGTGTGCACGTGGAGGTGGTGATCAAAGGAGAAGGACCATCAAAGGGACGTGGGGATAAGCCGCAGAAGACAGGACATTTGAGTGTAGGGTGTATAGGAGAAAACCTAGGAAAGGGCATATTACAGAGGGAACGGCATGCACAAAGCCAAGGACTTCCCAAAGAGCCTGGCTCCCTGCATTGTTTGTTTAATTGTGATTGTTTGTTTGATTGATTCCATTCTGTATGCACTTGGTGAAAATACAACATTCAAAAGGTTCAAAAGGTTGGCTTGGCGCCTGTAGCTCAGCGGCTGGGGCACCTGCCACATACACCGGAGCCCAGCCCAGGCCTGCCAAACAACAATGACAACTACAACCAAAAAATAGCTGGGCGTTGTGGTGTGTGCCTATAGTCCCACCTACTTGGGAGGTTGAGACAAGAGAATCCCTTAAGCCTGAGAGTTTGAGGTTGCTGTGAACTATGACACCGCATCACTCTACAGAGGGCGACATAGTGAGACTCTGTCTCAAAACAAATAAACAAACAAACATAAAAAAGTTTAAAAGGTCATAAAATAGGCAGGACCCTTCCTACCGCCTCTGACCATAGCTATCTAGTCCACCTTTCCAGAGGCCACTTTTCTTTCTGGTCTCTCATCACCTTCCAGAAATAGTTGGGCTCATGCTAGCCTGAAAATGTATGTGACTTATGTCACGGAAACTCCTAGTTCAATTTAACTTCATGGATGGCTCGGAGCCTATGGCTCAAGTGGCTAAGGCGCCAGTCACATACACCTAAGCTGGCGGGTTCGAATCCAGACTGGGCCCACCAAACAATAATGGCTGTAACCAAATAAAAAATAGCCAGGCATTGTGGCGGGCACCTGTGGTCCCAGCTACTTGGGAGGCAGAGGCAGGAGACTCCCTTGAGCCCAGGAGTTGGAGGTTGCTGTGAGCTGTGATGCCATAGCACTCTACCCTGGGGGACAGCTTGAGGCTCTGTCTCAAAAAAAAAATTTTTTTTTTATTTCATGGACATTTGTGGAGCATTTACTATGTACAAAGAAATAGGATAAGTCCTCTGGCCTCAGACTCTGAGCCCAACTCTTCTATTAAGCACTAGGAAGCTTGAGGCCCACCACTCTTGGCCTCCCATTTTCTCCTCTAACCAGTGAACAGGTCTCCCAGGGTCCTGCCAGTGCTGGGGGTTTGCCCTTAGTTATGTTATTCAATTGACATTTTGTGGATTAAACTGAATTAAAACTGAACCATTGGCAAGAAGTTAATTATAATGCAGGAGCACACATAAGCCTTGAGTGTGGTTCAAGAGACCACTTGTTTTGGGGAGATGAAGTAGAGTTCTATCTCTAAAGAGCTGCATGTGTTGGAGCCAATGGAATAGTAAGCTAGGAGGGAATGTCTGCAGCATGGCCTAGAAGGGGGGCTGAGTTGTGAGCAGCAGGTCAGCTCCAATCACCTTGGTGGGATCTGGCCTGCCTTGGACCTGTCCAGGGAAGAGCAGATCTTGCCTGGCTACTCCCAGCTTGTGTCTGCGGCACTTGTGGGGAATTTAAGACCTGGAGGGAGAGCTGGAGGAGCTACAGAAATGGGGAAACCCACAACCAGCCCTGAAACTTGCTGATACCTAGAAGGAAATAACCGAATCTGGCCACCGGATGCCAAGGCAGAAGCCCAAAGGCCAGAGAAGCCCAGGTCCCCAGGAGGGGACAAGGACGGGCTCTTCCTTACCTGTCCTGCTTTTCCATTCTGATCTCTTGTATTCTGTCAACATCCAGTTCTTTCCTGACAATGCTTGCGTGTTAAGCACTTCAGGGCAAACACGCCAACTATAGACCACCTTTTTGCAGAGGTGCCAAGGACACACTAGCTGTCACCCCCATGGCTGCTCTGCAGGGACAGTGGTGATAATCCTCACTTTGCAAGCAAGGGACACTGAGGCTCAGAAAGGAGGGACAGAGGCAGTGAGGTCAGGAGTATAAACATCTAGTGATGTCATTGGGCATTTTTTTTTTTTTTTTTTTGGCCGGGGCTGGGTTTGAACCTGCCACCTCCGGCATATGGGGCCAATGCCTTACTCCTTTGAGCCATAGGCGCCGCCCTCATTGGGCATTTTGTGTCAAAGAATTATAGAGTATTGAACGCAGAATTAGAGAATCTCACAATCACAAAGTCCAGGAGACCTGGGCTCCCAGGTGTAACCACCCCCACCATCCATTCCCCACATGGTGGATGAAATGTCTCAATCAGGCCCATGTCCTATGCATTCAGCCCTTCTCTTTTCTCACCTGGAGTCTCATTCCAGCCTTCTCTCCCACCTCTCCTCCTTCCAAACATGCATATAGCAGCTGGAGGCATCTTTCCAAACTACATACTAAGCAGACCGTGTCACTCTTTCCCTTAAAACCCTTCACTAGCTCCCCTTTGCCCTGTGGATAAAGTTCAAACTCCTTGACATAGTTGACCCGGTCCTCTGCCATCTGGCCTCAGCCTCTTACCACTCCACCCCTCTTCTCTCCCCTCTGGCCCCCACCCCCAAGCTCATACTGAACTGGTTTGGGTTGACCAGATGCCCTGTATGCTCTAGCTCTGGAGGTTGGTGCCTCTTCCTTTTTCACGTTTCTCACCCCAGTCTCTGTGCTCACCCACATGACAAAGCTCACTATGCATCAATGTGCCTGTGGCCTTGTCTGTGTCCTCAGCAGCTCATGAGGCAAAAACAGTCTTTTTATTTTTCTTTCTTTTTTTTTTTGTGTTACTGAATTCCTAGCTCCCAGCCCTGTGCTTGGCAGAGAGATTTGTGATGAATAAATAAGTCACAAGATGTTCAAATCTCAGAGTTGTGAACTTTTTTTTTTTTTTGAGACAGGAGACTCCAGCTGTCCCCCTGGGTAGAGTGCCATGGCATCACAGCTCACAGCAACCTCCAACTCCTGGGCTCAAGCGAGTCTCCTGCCTCCTCCTCCCAAGTAGCTGGGACCACAGGCGCCCACCACAATACCCGGCTATTTTTTGGTTGCAGCCATCATTGTTGTTTGGCAGGCCTGGTCTGGATTCGAACCCGCCACCTTAGGTGTATGTGGCTGGCGCCTTAGCCGCTTGAGCCACAGGCACCGAGCCAGAGTTGTGAACTTTTAGGATCATGGACTTGGTGAAACAAGACCCTAAAATCTCTAAATCATACAATCCTAGACATAGAGAGCATTAGATACCAGAAATTAACAATCTTGGAAGCTTGCAGTCTCAAGGTTGGAAGATTCTTATACAGGCATCTTGTCCAAAAACTATCAGCTTCTTAGGAAAGTTTTAATTGTGCCTTATGTATTATTTAATGTATACAATTATATTTGTTCATATAAATATTGTTTGTCTTTCAAATATTTTTGTAATGTGTCCTATCTTTATGAATCACCTAACTTATTTCTTAGCCACTATTAAGTGAACATACACTATGTATCAGACACTGTGCCAGGAACCTGTGTTCCTCATCTATGGCTGCATATCAGATTATCCCAATTTTAAAACAACAAACATGTATTAACTCCTAGTTTTGAGGTGCTGAGACTTCCGGCATGGCTGAGGCACAGTTTGGGCTTAGATCTCTCATGAGGTTGCAGTCAAAATGTCAGCTGGGACCATGGTCCCCTGAATGCATGATTGGGGCTGCAGAATTCACTTCCAATTTGGCTTGTCCATGTGGTTGGTAGTTGGCAGGAGGCTTCACCTCCTCTCCGGGTGGACTTCACCATAGAAATGCTTGAGTGTCCTTACAATATGGCTACTGGCGATCTAAGACAGCAAGATGGAAGCCACAGGCCTTTCATTATCTCACCTCAAAAGTCACACTCCATTGTTTCCACAATGTCCTGATGATTCCATGGGCCAGCTCTATTCACTTTGGGAGGGGACTGCACAATGGTGTGGATACCAGGAAACCAGGATGGAGGCTGGTTACTTTGGCAGCATTGAGCAGGACCAACAAAGTCCCTATTCCTATGGCATTAACAGTTTAGGGAGAGAAGGGCAGAGGAACACAATGAATCAATAAACAAAGATTTTGGATAGTTGTAAGTGTGATGAAGAAGATCAAACCACGTATTGAGTTGGCACTAACTCGCATCATGGGCCAAATCCAGCCTGCTGCCTGCTTTCGTAAATTAAGTTTCCCTTGACCCAGCCATGACCATTCACTTCACATTGCCTGTGACTGCTTTTATGCTATAAGGGCAGATTTAGTAGCGATGGAGACTGTACAGCCTGAAAAACCTCATATATTTTGCTAAGTTGATCAAGGAAGGCCTTGCCAAGAGGTGGCATTTAAGCAGAACATGAATGATCAGCAGGAAGTGGCCATGGGAAGATGTAAGGAAAAAACATTTCAGACAAAGGGAACATCAGGGTAAAAGCTGTGAAATGGGAACAGGTTTAGTGGGTCAGGGAACAGGGAGGAGGCCAAGGGATGGAGTGATCACAGGGAGATGACCTTGGGCATGTGATCAGAAGGCAGGTTATATAGGGCCTCGGGGCCCTGGAGAGGAGTTTGAGTTTGTTCCAGGACTGATGGGAAGCCCCTGGAGCGTCCTAAGTAGGGAGGAGCAGCATGCGATGGGGATGGGAAAGGTGTCTGGTAGAGTTTGGCCCCAACCTCTCAGCAAGATGGTGCCTCTGCCTGACTCTCTCAAAGTCACGGGTGAGTCTGTGGCAGGGCAGTGCATGGAATCCAGGGTTCAAAATCCAGTGCTCTTTCTAACTTTATAGATTTCTTAGATCCAGAAGAGACAAGCTGGGAAGGGAGAACCAAGGATTCAAAGTGGGTCAAAAGAAAGGATGTCCTGGGCAGAGGGACTGCTCTGGGTCTTAGTTTCCTCCTCTGCAAAATGAGGGAAGAGCCTGGTTTGCTTGGTCCAAGACCAGGTGATTAAAGGCCCCAGGAAGAGAGTGAAGGGTGCGTAGCAGCCCTGATTGGGGTGGACTTGACCAGATTAGGCTTGCTGACATGGGCAGACGAAAGCAGGGGTGATTCCTGCCACCCTTCAGTGCTTGAATTTTGAACAATAGAGCAGCTCACTGTCTCCCAGAGCCCCTTGAGGTGGCAGAGTTGGAGATGTTTGTCTGGGGCAAGACCTGGGAGGTCTTAGTCTCCCAGGTCTGAGTATTAATTAGTCTGGGCACTAATCTGTATCCAGGTTAGTCTCAGATATTAGACAGAGCATAGGATCTGTTGACAGAGAGAGCTGAGCCCCAGCTTATTCGACTTGTGCCCTCTGTATCCTTAGTTTTATCATCTATGAAATGGGAAACTGGACCTGAGGTACTTCAGTTGTAAGAGGCACGAGTGTTTTCACTTTCAGTTGTAAGAGGCACTCAGAAAGAAAACACACTGCCGATCGAATTACTACCTAATGCCTTCTTATCACTTGTAATTTTAATTTTAATTTTAATTTTTTAATTTTTAAAAAAATTTTTTTTTTGAGACAGAGCCTCAAGCTGTCCCCCTGGGTAGAGTGCTGTGGCATCACAGCTCACAGCAACCTCCAACTCCTGGGCTCAAGCGAGTCTCCTGCCTCAGCCTCCCAAGTAGCTGGGACCACAGGTGCCTGCCACAACGCCTCGCTACTTTTTCTTTTTTTTCTTTTGTGGTTGCAGCCATCGTCGTTGTTTGGCGGGCCCAGGCTGGATTCGAACCTGCCACCTTAGGTGTATGTGGCTGGTGCCCTAGCCACTTGAGCCACAGGCGCCGGCTGAGCCTGTAATTTTTATATTATATTTATTAAAAAGGCTCTTTGAGACTTAGACATGTTTTTTTTTTAAAAAAAAAACAAACAAACACATATCACTTTTGTACATACATAAAAATAAAAATGTAAGTGAGATAAATTCGTTTAAAAAATTCCTAGCCAGCTGCCTTGGCTCACACCTGTAATCTTAGTACTCTGGGAGGCCGAGGTGGATGGATTGCTTGAGCTCAAGGGTTTGAGATCAGCCTGAGAAAGAGCAAGAATCCCTCTCTACTAAAAATAGAAGAACTAGCTGTGTGTTGGGGCAGGCACCTGTAGTCCCAGCCACTCGAGAGGCTGAGGCAGGGGTCCTCAAACTTTTTAAATAGGGGGCCAGTTCACTGTCCCTCAGACCATTGGAGGGCCGGACTGTGGGCCCCGGGACGAGTTGGCTGCTAAACAGGACAGGCAGCGGCGGCAAAAACACCTGGCAGGCTGGATAAATGTCCTCAGCAGGCCTCATGTGGCCCATGGGGCCGTAGTTTGAGGACACCTGCAACGAGCCCAGGAGCTTGAGGTTGCCGTGAGCTATGATGATGCCCCTGCACTCTACCCAGTGCGACAGAATTAGACTGTGTCTCAAAAAAAAAAATTTTTTTTTTTTTTTCTAAAACTTCTGCACAATCAACACCTGCTCATTGAGGTCACTTTTCCACTGAGAGTCTTCACTATCTGCGTTTTTTTCATGCAATATCGTCCCCCATACTATTAAATGCTTTCATCAGGCCACATTTCATGGAAGGACGCTTCACTGTTTCCAAGATTCTTTGCAGATTTTGCCCCTGGCGCTTTCTTGCTCTCATGGGAAGGTGCCAATGGAAGGTTTCAGGAAACAACCAGGACTCGAGTGCCTTCCTCAAACGGGTCCCTAAGTTATTTGTGATTAAATACAAAGGGAGTGCGATTGTCCAGTCTGGCCACCGGAAATAATGACCAGAGCAAACTAGGTCATGGCAACCACCTGACCTATGTGGGACGCCAGGGATTTAAAGACACATCCTAATTTGGAGATATTGTAATGCAAAACAGGGCGTGGCATGGAATTTTTAGAGATATTGCAACAACTGTTTGTTGTCTCTCAGGGTTTATGCGAGGATGAAATGAGGTAAGCCTGTGACAGGCCCTGCCCACAGGCCCCAAAGTACCTGGCTCAGCAGAGGCCACTCCCTGGGCATTGCTCAATTGTCCCCAACTCCTCTCAGCCCAGGGCATTGCCCTCTTCCGCCTAGCAGGCTTGGGTTTATGGCAACAATCGCTGCCCCTGCCAGACGTGATCTGAAAGCCATAAAGGCTTTTACAGTTTCACTGTCCCCCTGAGATAAGCCTGAGGAGCCCTTCCCAAGGCCGGGGAGCAATCTCAGCACCACGGGGCGGGGGGGGGGGAGGAGGGGTTGGGGATTGCACAAGGCGGAAATGAAGCAAGCTTTATGGCCTCAACTTCTCTAAAAATACCATGTTCTCAGATCCTCAGGTTGAGTCTTTTGGTGAAACTTCACCACCTGGAGCACAGAGATATTCATTCACTCATTTGACAAATAAATGGCGTGCAGGCCACACCAGCGTGGATATTCTTACTTTGCCACGATTATCTTGTATGTGGAGCCAGGGCAAGTCGCTCCCCCTTGTCTGTATCACAAGGATAGTTCATTGCACCTGCCCACAACCTCACCAAGGTGACCAGGGAAGACAAAGAGGACACCCAGCATACTTAGCACATAGTAGGCCTGCAGCAACATCACTTGATCCCTGCATTCACCATCTACATCCATCTTACTTGTTCACTGCTGGCTCCTCCTCCTCTTTCCAACCTTGACGGTGGTATGAGCCAGAGTGAAGCCCTCACTTATAATCTATTTGCTACCTACACTTCCTCCTTTTCTTTTTCTAAGGGACAGGGTCTTACTCTGTTGTGCAGGCTGGCGTGCAATGGTAGGATCATAACTCACTGCAGTCTCACACTAGTAGGCTCAAGCAATCTTCCTGCCTCAGCCTCCTCAGTAGCTGGCACTACAAGTATGTGCCACCATGCCTGGGCTGTATTCATTTTCTACAGCTGCATAACAAATTACTAATGTAGTTACTTGAAAAAACACCCATTTGTTATCTCACAGTTTGGTGGGTCAGAGGTCCATATGCAGCAGGATTGGGTTCTCTCTGCCAGGGTTCTATGCAGTTGAAATCAAAGTGTCAGCTGGGCTGTGTTCCTACCTGAAGGCTCTAGGGAAGAATCCAAACTCATTCCTGTTGTTGGCTGAATTCATTTTCTCATGGTGGTAGGACTGAGGTCACCATTTCCTTGCTGCTTGTTAGCCAGAGGTCTCTCTTAGTTTCTGAAGGCTGCCCACATTCCTTGCCAAGTGGTCCCCTCTGTCTTGTAAGCCAGCAGCAGAGAATTTCTCTCATGTGGAATTCTTCTCACACTGCTAATTTCATTTTTCAGAAAGAGCCCTGTCCCTTTTAAGGACTCATCTGAATGGGTCATGCTCACCAAGTCAAATCTCCCCATCATACAGTCAGTTGGTTTGGGACCTTAAGTACATCTGCAAAATCCCTTTACAGTAGCACCCAGCTTAATGTCTGATTGAATAATTGAGAGAAGGTGTGTGTATACCTTAGAATTCTGCCTGCTACATGACCCTCATCCACCTGTCATTATTTCTAACTGAGGCCACTGCACAGGCTGCCTGTGGGCTTCTCTGCATCCACTCCTGTTCCATGTACTCCACTTCTAAAGCAGAGAGTGGCCTTTTAAAAACATGAAGGCATTACTTCTAAGAATTTCCTATGGCATTTACTATAAGTGACATTTATTATCTTATTTTATTGTAAAATGTAAGCTTTCTCATGGCCTAGAAGGTCCTTTCTCATCTTGCCGGGCCCACCTCTCAGACTCAAAAAAGTGCTCAGTGAGCCATAGGCAATCATTAAATATTTGTTCAGTGCATGCATGAATGAATATCTTTTGGATTGGTCCTCTCTTCTACTCTACTGCCACTACCTTGATGCAGACGTTACTATCTCTAAACCTGACCCAGGACAAGTGTGTCTTCATTCATCACAAAGTTCTGTCTACTCCAAAGCAGCCATAGCAATTTTTTTTTTTTTTGAAACAGAGTCTTACTTTGTCACCCTGGGTAGAGTGCTATGGCATCACAGCTCACAGCAGCTTCTAACTCTGGGGCTCAAGCAATCCTCTTATCTCAGTTTTTTATTTTAGTAGAGTGGGGTCTTATTCTTGCTTAGGTTGATCTCGAACTTGTGAGCTTAAGCAATCTACCTGCCTTGGCATCCCCGAGTGCTGGGATTGTAGGCATGAGCCACCACACCCAGCCTAGCTAGAACAATTTTTTTTTTTTTTTGAGACTGAGCCTCAAACTGTCCCCTGGGTAGAGTGCCATGGCATCATGGCTCACAGCAACCTCCAACTCCTGGGCTCAAACAAGTGTCCTGCCTCCGCCTCCCAAATAGCTGGCACTACAGGCGCCTGCCACAATGCCTGGCTATTTTTTGGTTGCAGCCATCATTATTTTTTGGCAGGCCCGGGCTGGATTTGAATCCACCATCTCAGATGTATGTGGCTGGCACCTTAGCCACTTGAGCCACAGGCGTCAAGCCACTAGAACAATTTTAAATGAAAGATATGGATCTGACCACAGACTTCCCTGCTGCAAATTTCCAGTGCTTTCCCATTTCCAGACTCTTCTGCCAAGTATTTGAGTCCCCCAGCACTTGTGTACAGACCAGCCAGATAGGCTTCCAGGAGTGGGATGAGGGCCTGCCATGGAATGCTGGGAGGTTTCAGGGATGCACAGGAGTGGCAGTAAGTGACATTGTCCCCAGAGTCTTTCTCTTTACAAGTCTTCCCCTGAAATCTTTAAGGAGAAAGTGCCTTTACACTTACACTAACAACTCTCATACTTGTCAATTTTCACTTTTATTTATTTATTGACTTATTTTTATTTTTGAGACAGAGTCTCACTTTGTCGCCCTGGGTAGAGTGCTGTGGCATCACAGCTCACAGCAACCTCAAACTCTTGGGCTTAAGCGATCAATTCTCTTGCTTCAGCCTCCCAAGTAGCTGGGACTACAGGCACCCACCACAATGCCCGGCTATTTTTAGAGATGGGGTCTTGCTCTTGCTCAGGCTGGTCTTGAATGTGTGAGCTCAAGAAATCCACCCACCTCGCCATTCTAGAGTGCTAGGATTACAGGTATAAGCCACTGCACCTGGCCCCACAATTTTCATTTTTATCGTTTTTTTTTTTTTTTTGGCTGGGGCTGGGTTTGAACTCGCCACCTCCAGCATATGGGGCCAGTGTCCTACTCCTTTGAGCTACAGGCGCTGCCCCAATTTTCATTTTTAATAAAGAAACAAAGAGCAGATCCCTGGGCACCTGCATCCAACTGCAGCTTAAGAACATTGTTTTCTGGCTCGGCGCCTGTGGCTCAAGTGGCTAAGGCGCCAGCCACGTACACCCAAGGTGGCGGGTTCGAATCCGACCTGGACCCGCCAAACAACAATGATGGCTGCAACCAAAAAATGGCCAGGCATTGTGGCGGGCGCCTGAGGTCCCAGCTACTTGGGAGGCTGAGGCAGGAGACTCACTTGAGCCCAGGAGTGGGAGGTTGCTGTGAGCTGAGATGCCCCAGCACTCTACCCAGGAGCTTGAGGCTCCTGTCTCAAAAAAAAAAAAAAAAAAAAAAAGAACATTGTTTTCTTTTCACTTTAATTTTGCAATCACCTGTTTACAGCAAATGATACTGTTTTCCTAGTTATGTCAGTGACCTAAAGTTTAAATAAAGAGAATAAAAGCCAGGATCACACCTGTAATCCCAGCGCTTTGGGAGGCCAAGGCCGGAGGATGGCTGCAGCCCAGGAATTTGAGGCTGCAGTGAGCTTTTGATTGTGCCACTGCACTGCAGCCTGGGCGACAGAGTGAGACCTTGTCTCTGAAAACACAAATAAACAAATAAACACAAATGGTGATGAACCGATTTAAAGACACAGCACTCCATTGCTACCACTCACCAGACGTCCCCTTATTCTTGTGGCTCTTAGTAGCCAAGGGCTTCTCATTTTCCCTCCATGTGAAAATGGAACGCTCCAGAAGGGAGCGCCTTCTTCATAATCCCAGGATGACATGACATGTGGCTTTAACCGTTGACATTTGTCACATGATGACCTTTCCCCAGTTCATGCTCCTCCTGTGCCCACCATGCAGTGACAGTCACCAGTGTCCTCTTCCATTTCCTCATCATGGCCCCAGGAGCCAGACAGTAGGCACAGGATCAGCTGTGGCCCAGCTGTGGACCTTGGGTGAGGCCTTTCTTCCTTGACTGCCTCGGAGGGTTATTGTGGGGATTCAGTGACATCCAGCAATGTCTGGCAGAGAGAAAGTGCTCTGTACGTGTTACTCTTGGTGTCATGACTTGGTTTCTTCCACCATCATCAAACAGATGCATGAGACCCTGTGACTCAGATCTTAGATCACATCTTGGAATTTACATATGACACATGGACTTGAGATCCATGGATCAAAGGCGATCTGGGTTCTAAGCACTTGGTAGTAGGGCAGTCGCAAGCAGTGGCATGGAGGGGCATTCACACTCCCTGGAGCTTTCTGTGGACTTTCAAACTGCTTATCACTTAGGTCCCTTCTACTTCTGGTGCCTACTTTGAGCCAAGGGGCTCCATTTAGGATAAAGGAACAAGAAGCCTCTAGTAATGTGACTCAGGCAAACAATCTTTGTAGAGGGGCTAAAAAGAGGAGACTCCTCAGAAGTCCTAAGTCTTGAGCAGGCCACTCATTGGGTTGGTAGAAGTAGTGTGGGCTCCATTCCTGGCTCAACGGCTTTCTAGCTGTGTGGCCCTGGACGAGTTCCTTCACCTTTCTGAACCTCAGTGTTACCATCTCTAAAATGGGGATTTTGCCGTTTGTCACCTGAGCTGATCTTCTTTAGCAACTGAAGTGGAAAGCAAGCCTGACTGCCTGGCCGCCTGTGATGAGGTTTGAGATTAACTGGGGCAAAGGGCTGATGAGCTGGAGGAGTTGGGGCCAGAGGAATTTATGGCAGCCCAGGGTTTATGGTTTTGATATGGATTTGTTAAGCACAATTTAGGACTCAAGTCACCTTCTCTGGCCCCCACCCACCATGTCCATGCTGGCAGTGGCATGGAGCAGGTCTCCATTATGTTATCGGGAATGTTTCCTGGAGGGATGGACAGAAGAGGGAAGGAGGAAGAAGCCCCAGGGATCAGACAGGAAGTTCATGGGTGCTCTTGAGGCTGGAGAACTTAATGGTTTGCCTCTCAGAAAGGGGCTGGGTGGAGACCTCTCTTGTGCACCTCATAGAACAGCAGCTCTCACTTACTGTTACCTTATTCTATCAATCCTGGCAACGTCCTTTGAAGTAAATATCAATCCCATTTTATAGATGAGGCTCAGAGAGGTGTAGTGACCTGCCCAAGGTTGCATTGATTTCCAAGACTGTTATTCCCAGAATAGAACTGTTGTCTTCTCTTCTTTGGGAGACGCTAAAAGGGTCACCCTGCTCTACTCTCATTCCCCAGTGCCACATACCCAGGCATGCCACAGTCTAGCCATCACTGAATGCTGGGG
Organism: Otolemur garnettii; assembly: GCF_000181295.1. Taxonomy (NCBI): domain Eukaryota; kingdom Metazoa; phylum Chordata; class Mammalia; order Primates; family Galagidae; genus Otolemur; species Otolemur garnettii. Next base: position 6,762,477 of record NW_003852418.1, on the reverse strand, counting down.
TGTGCATTCGTGTAAGAACCAGCTCTACAGGAAAGAAAGCCCTGAGTTGTGTCATTGGTCAGGCCTTGTGGTATAAATGCTTCCACTGTGGCCAATTTCAAGCTACTAAGGTGACATTGGCAAACAGGGATTTGGGAAGGGAAGCTAATAGTCAGCTCTCACAAGCTAGCTATAAACACCCCCAAGGGAATATGGGGTTGTGGTCGGTGGTGGCCAAGACACAAGTTCATCTGCCTAGGTCAGCAGGGGAGAAGACTAAGTGTCTACACACCTGGCTGGAGATTCACAAGCGGACTTCTTACTTTTCTTCTTTTTTTTAAAAAAAAAAAAACACAACACTTTTATGAAATGTCCCTGTGGCTACTCATTTCCTATTGCTGGTAGGCTAGGATTCCCAGCTTGGTTAAGGTGACCCAGAAGAGGGGCCCCACTGTGGACCTTGATGGTAGGTGACTGTTGGCTCCTTTTGCTGTTTTTCCAGACTTTTCCATCACCTCTTTTCTTGTCTCTCCCCCATTCAGGAGGGAGGATCAACTTTGACTCTCCCCCCAGACTGTGGCCTTGGAGTCAAGACCCCAGTGTTGGAAGTCCCCCTCTGCCTCTCAAGGAAAATCACTTCCCCTGAGCCTCAGTCTCCCCATCTGTAAAGTAATTATAACATCTAATCTGTTCTCCTTTTGATGAGGTTAAAACTAATCGTGGCTTTGAAAGTGTTTGGTACACTGTAAAGAACTGTAAGACTACCCTCGTTCTTACTTACAGCACCGGAAAGAAAAGACACCCATGCTAATACTTAGAAAACATACCCGCCATTTATTTTGTTTTTATAAACTTTCGTTAAAACACACAAGAATAAGAAATGGTTTTTGGTTCTTTGCCCCATCGGGCGGCAGTGATGGATTCTCGGAGGTCAGCGCAGGACCTAATGACACTCACACCCACCGGAGGATCTGGGACCCATCTGACGGGACCCAGCCCAATTCCCGAATTGCTTGATGAGAATTTCACAATTCTTCTGAATCAGGGTGGATCACAGAAAAATTGGCAGAGACAGTTGAATTTGTCATTGCAGGACTAGAAGAGCATCCATTTCCAACTCTCTCCCTCCTCCATCCACTCCTAGGAGAGCCATAGGGATTCTAGAAGCTCCTGAGAGCTGCCCAAAGAAGGACCTGTGTTGGTGGAGGAATTATAGTGCCCACACGTGCCCCCTAGCGACCCTGTTTTGGTCCACCAGATTTTGTTTTAGGACCACAACTCAGGTAGGGGGGATAAAAAGAGAAAAAGATTTTCCGATGTTGTGTCAAGCTTCGATTCAGAAAAGTTAACTTTTCTCTGTTTCATGTTTCCTGAATTGCAGTAAAGTTGTTTAAAGTAGGACGGATTTTTCCTCCAGGAAGGGTGGATTGGGGGAAAGGACCACCCTTTGCTGCAAAAGATTGCTACCACTAAAGGCCACCGGTACCCCACTCCATTCTATGGGATATTATTTCAATATAGCTCCCATGACAGAGGCCTGAGCCACACTTGGGGGTGAAGGAACAGACTGAGGATGACCACAGTGTCCGGAAAGACCCCAGCTGCCACGACTTGCTGTATCTGCAGTGGCTGGCAGGGATTCTGGGGCCCTGGAGTAAGGTGGCTGAAGGATGCTTGGGAGCTCTGTGCAGGGAGCAGTGTCTCTTGGGACTGGGAACTTGGCTTGGTGGACTGGGGAGGGCCAAGCCTGACAGTGCTGAGGATGTGGAGCTTTCTCTCTGATGCACTGCCCATGCGTCCATACCGTGACTCTTGCAAAAAGAAATAATCAGCAATGGTGGAATTTCTAGGCACTGGGATACTGCTCCCATCCGCTCAGAAGAGCCAGCCTTGGGTGGAGGGTAGGTGGTCAGTCTATCTAATAGTTCACTCTCCTACATACTCATCCCTCCATCCCAAGGACACATCCCTTTTGTTCCCACTGGCCAAAGGCATTTTCCAGACTATACCCAAAGCTTCCAAGATTCTGCATGGATGAGGTGCTGGCTGCTCCATCCTGGGGTTTAATATGTCCACAATGAACCTTGAGTGTCAATCCCCAGAGTAGGCCTCACAGCCTGCCCCACTCTCAAACTGTTCCACCCCCAGGCTTGACCAGACCCCTGCCACCTCCCCCCCCAGACTTGGGGAGCGAAAGAGACAAAGGGTCAAGAATCATGAATTCTCCTTAACATTTATCAGCAAATGGGATTCTGGACCCTAAGTGGATTTTAGTGCAGCCTTGGGCCAATCTTAGTCCCAAGAGTTGGCCAGGCTCCTGGGAACAATGGGCCTTTCCTTTCTGAGGTGGGTGAAAGGGTCAGGAAGTCCCTTAGTTCAATCACGATGAGGACAGAGGAGCCCTTTTGGAGAAGATGTTCAACTACTGTGGTTACGAGCTCCTAATCTGGGGAGGCCTAGGGTCAAGTCCTGACTTGGCACTCATATCAGTTGCACGAGTGTCAGAAAAAAATCTCATCACCTCTTAGAACTCAACTTCATCTTCTGTAACAATCTCTAGATCAGAGGTTCTCAACCTGTGGGTCGCAATCCCTTTGGGGGTCAAACGACCCTGTCACAGGGGTCGCCTAAAAACATCCTGCATATCAGATATTTACGATTTATAACGGTAGCAAAATTACAGTTATGAAGTAGCAACGAAAATAATTTTATGGTGGGGGGCGTCACCACAACAGGAGGAACTGCATGAGGAAGGTCGAGACCCACTGCTCTAGACAGTAGGGAGGATAAAAATAAGAGGACACAGGTCAAATGCCTTAAGATAGGGCCTGGGAGTAAGGGAGAGTTTGAGACAGGCCCTGGGGGTAGGTCCTCCCTAATGCCCCTCTAATCTGAGGGTTTATCTTTTCCAAGCCACATCACTCTCACCTGCATGACGTCATCGACCGCACTTGACCTCCCTGCTCCACTCACTGTATTTGTCTCTGAAAGCTCGCCTCCCTGCACCCTTCCCCAGTTCAGGGCCTCAGCCCAGCATTCCAGACCCATGCCTACCTGCAGGCCCTCTCCCTCTGTGCTTCTCTCTCCCATGCCATTCTTCCTCTCTCCAGGCCATTGTCCAGGCTGTTCTTTGGAACGTCCTGTCTCCCCTGCTCTATCAGCCAGAATCCCACTCTTCCTCAAAGGCCTGGCGCACAATCTGCCTCTTCCCAGATGCTTCCTCTGACCACGCCAGCCCTCCCTCCAAGTTCCCATTGTGGTTGTCAACCTTGGCTCGCTCTCTAGGTTGAAAGCCTAAAGGGGCCATTTCTGAAGACCCACCCACGTCCCTGAGAAAAGGGGGAGGAATAAAGTTTCCTGCATTCTGCCCAGCCCCAGTGGGGGATGATTGGGAGATTGTTTGCAAGCCTCCCCCAGCTTCTGGAGAGGTGGCTTTTGAAGAAGACAGGATGGCCTAGGAGGGTGACAGCGGAGGGAGAGGGGTGTTGGCAGTGGGGACAGCAGAAGGGCGAGGAGTGAGGTGCTCTGTGCATGGATACCATGATTGGGACTAGGAGAGAAGCAGCACCAGTCTAGGGACAGGGAGCTGGATTTAAGCAGGGCCCTGTGTTTTCTCTAGACAGCTGTCCTTCGGGGGTGATCTTGGGGGTACATATGGATGAAGGTGAAGGCAGTGGCTTCAACATAAGTTTGTCCAAGGCAACAGAGGACTTTCCAGCTGAGATCTCCCCAAGTCAAAGCCGTATCTCCCAGAGCAGGGCATCAAAGGTGGCAATGGGATGTGGCCCTCAGCCCACGTGCTTGGGCCCTTCGCCCTTTCTATTAACACTCTGGGACTGGTCCTGGTGTCACTCCTTCCTTTGCTGAGACCAAGTGATCACCAGGTGCTCTCTGAAGGGGCTGGGGGGAGCCAGCAGAGCCCCTGACCCCCAGCGGCTTGCTAGATGACTTCCTGCTTGGTGATGGTTGGCTGGGGGATGGCAGAAGAGGGCTTAACGATTGTGGCAATGGCTCCTGGCAGGAGCTTGTAGGGCTCTGATCCTGAGCCACCTGGTGGTGAGGGCTGTGGAGTCTCAGGGGTGGCTGGAAAGACAAAGAGACAGAAAGGGGCTGCTCAAAATCCCAGCCTTTAGGGGAGGGAGTAAATGAAGAGCCCTGGGGAATCTCTTCCCCACCCTTCTGCCACCTCTAACTTAGTTTCCTCTTCTACAAAAGGAAAGTATCGAACCAGATAATCCTAAGATAGATCCTAAGGTCTCCATGGAGCAAACCTTCTGCCAATCCCCATTCATGAAGTATAAATTCTAAGAATTCTGGAAGGTCCTACCACACATCTCTTCCATCATTTGATAGGGAATCTTGGCCTATTTCTCCCAAAGCAGGGCTCTGGTTATATTGTCCCCAAGGGCAATAAGATGTGTGACTCTTTCATGGTAAACTGAGGCCTACTATGGTGTTGAGAGGGCCCAATAAACCAAGAGGACAAAAGTAATTTGAAAAGGAAGAGGAGCAGCCATTGAGATCCAGGGAGAAATGGCCCCCCTAAATACCATTTGTTAGTTATTTAGGAGATGAATAATAGAAACTAATTGGCCCCACCCTCACCACAGGTTCAGAAAGTTACTCTGACCCAACTGGCCAACTCCATTCAATGGACAACTTTCTTCCTCTGAGTGACTTTCTAAAATAAAACTTAAAAAAAATGAACAACTTTCTCAAAGAACAATCTCAATGAAATACTGTGTCATCTCAGTGGGCCACCTCATCCTATTGATGATCTTATTCTTTGAAGATCTTTGCTCAGTGACAAAGTCACACACTAGAGGTTTTATCTCAGAGGGTGGTCTGGCCCAGTGGACATCATGACCCAAAGGACAGTCTCATCTAATTATCTAATGGATAGCCTTACCTGAAGCCTTACTTCAATGCAGATTTTTACCTACTGGATGATGTCACCTAATGGACTTCTCATCCAGTGAACATCTTTACCCAATGGGTCACCTCATCCAGTGGATTGCCTCGTTGCAAGGACAGCTTTATTCAGGAGAGGCTGTCAATCCACCAGTCACCTCAACCCACCTCTCATTCCCCTACCCTGAAGCACAGAGAACTCTTAGGCCCCCCATCCTCACCCCTTGCCAGGTAGAGCCCAGGTTGCCCACCTGCCTGCCCCCTGGGTCGGGGCCACTCACACATCTGTCCATTGCTGAGGTGAGCAGGCATCGTGTTGGCAACAATGACGTTGGTGCCCATGTGTTCCTGCATCAGGTGAGGGTGCAGGGGGTGGTGGGCATGGGGTGCATCACTGGAGGACCCTGAAGGTAGAGAGGGGATCCATCAGGAGAGTCTGGGATAAAGACCACAGGCTCGAGGCACCATCTTCCTCAAGTGTGGCCAACCAACCACCCATCCAACACAGACAGTGGCTGTTGGGTACCTGTTCCTGAGCTGGTAAACTGAGGCTTACCATGGTGTTGAGAGGGCCCAATAAACCAAGAGGACAAAAGTAATTTGAAAAAACAAGGAGCATATAAGGTAACTGTGAGGTCATTTAAATATTATAATGAGCAGTGTATTAGTTGCATAATAACATACTGGATTTAATCAATGGCTCTCCAAGCTCCTTGCCATGAAATTCCTTCAACTATTTGGTCCAACTCACCTTTCAGCCTCATCTCCCATATTTCTGCTTGAGTCGACCTGGCCTATTTATAGCACCCACATCCTCCCTGTCTCACTGCATCTTCCTTCAGAGATGCCTTCTCCACCCCCCATACCCCTAAGTCCAAACCCCAGATCAGATATTTCCTCCTCTTGGAAGCCTCTCTTGATTCTCCTCGCCCTCCTTCCTCTCTCCTTCCTTAGAATTCTCATGGTAATTTATCTATAACACAACTTTTGCAAACAATCATTTCTTCTGTCTTTGAGCATGACAATTACAAGTGTATTTTTCCTTTTTTTTTTTTTTTTAGAGCCTAGCAATGTCTTTGGAACACAGTGATTTCCTGAAAAAATGTGCCAGGACATGTACCCTAATACTACATAGGATACAGTTTAGTAATAGACCATAGCCAGTAATATGACAATGATGAAAGTTTACGAGACTTCTAAAGTACATCTTTCAGTGATAACTAACAATTATCAAACACCTATCATGTGCCAGGCACTGTTTCATAGCTCTTTTCATATTTTACATAATTTGATCCTTCCAACAATCCTATAGCAATTATTATCCTATTCTGCAGGTGAGATATAACAGGGCCCAGAGAGAGTATCTTACCCAAGTTTATCTGGCAACAGACACAAGCCCCTGACCTTGATCTCAATGACACCTGGTTCATAATTACCTCACAGTCACAGGGTCAAAGTGAGACTTAAATGAGCTGCCACATGATAGCATCTCCCAACTGGGGACGATTCTGGCCCTTCAGGAGATGTCTGACATTTTTGATTGCCACTGCTGGAGAAGTGTTACTAGCATTTCATGAGTAGAGACCAAGGATGCAGATGAACAATGCGTAGGACATTCTCCCAGGATGAAAAATTATTCAGTTCCAAATATCAATAATGCCAAGGTTGAGAACCTTTGCTCCCGGCCATGTCATCACTAGGAACTGTATTACCTCCAAAATCCCAAGTCCAAACATCCTCGCTTTGATTCTGCCTTCTGTTTTTTCCAGATTCCTTAATCTAGTATCTTTTTTTTTTTTTTTTTTTTTTT
>NW_003852418.1:6746237-6755680 GCF_000181295.1 Otolemur garnettii | reverse complement strand
CTCCCAAGTAGCTGGGACCACAGGCGCCTGCCACAACGCCCGGCTATTTTTTGGTTGCAGCCGTCATTGTTGTTTGGCGGGTCCGGGCTGGGGATTCAAACCCACCACCTTAGGTGTACGTGGCTGGCGCCTTAGCCAGTTGAGCTATAGGCGCTGAGCCTTAATCTAGTATCTTGACTACAAAAATTCTTCAGCCCTACTGAGGCTGTCAGTCCCTGACCCCACTTTCAGTCTTTGTCAACCCATCATTACTGCTCTTGGAGGGCAGATGAGACTCCACTCTCTGTCATTCCAGCCGCTCCCTTGCAGACCTCCTCATGGCTTCCCTTCCTAGCCAACATGTGTACTTGACCTCCACTTCTTCACTTCCCACCCACTCACTCTGGGGCACCCTCCAGCCTAGTTTCCACCCTCCCAGCTTCCTGACACTGCTCACCACACAACTACCAAGGGCCTCCATGTTGCCAGTGCAATGGGCACCCCCTGCTCTTTTCGCCTCCCCTCTTCCCCCACTCCATTGCCTCCTGAAGTTTCACACCATGAAATCTCTGTCTTCCTCTCCAAGAAAAGAAGAAAATACACTCATTCACTCTTGAATTCCAGAACTTCCTTGGCTAGTCTCCCTCCTCCGCCTCCACAGCATCCATCTTCTGACTTGGAGAAGCAGAAAGTCAGGCCACAGAGCTGCCTGGCATCTTGCTTTTGAGCAAGACTCCTACCTTCGCTGTCTCCATGATGACTCAACTTGGATATCTAACAATCACCTCATGCTTAACAGAAGTCCAAGATGGTTCTCTCGGGCCACCCCTCACCACTCCCCCCTTACCCATTTCTTTCCCATCTCAGTAAATTATTCCATCATTTTTCTGCTACTTAAAGCAAAAATGCAGACTTTGTCCTGGACTCTTCCTCTTCTCCTCCCTCCCCACATCTGACCAATCAGCAAATTCTGTGGGTTCTTCCTCCAGGCAGATGGTCAAGTTTATCTCTGTGTCTCCATTTCCACGGCCCAAGCCTCTGTTATCCTTCACACGCCTGCAGCAACAAGGTTCTCAGGGGCTCCACTTTGCCCCCTGAAATTTACTCTCTACCAGACAATTGCAGTGTTTTATTTAACACATTAGCCTGATTTTTCCCTCTCTTTACAATAGCCGCCATGAAAATAAAACTAGAGTTTCTGCCCGTGGGTCACGAAGCCATACGATTTGGTTTTTGCCCATCTCCATCATTTCTTCACACGTCTTTCCCATCTCACAGCCTTGCCTTGCCTTCTCAAACATACAAACCCCTTCTTCCTCTGGGCCTTGAACCAGTTACCTCTGCTTGGAAAGCTCTTCTCTTGGCTTTTAATAATTATTATTATTAGACAGAGACTCACTCTGTGACCCTGAGTAGAGTGCCATAGCCTTATCATAGCTCACAGCAACCTCAAGCTTTTCATCTCAAGCGATCCTCTTCCCTCAGACTCCTATAGCTGCTGAAACTACAAGCGCCCAACACAACACCTAGCTAGGGTTTTTTCTGGTTGTTTGTGAGACAGAGTCTCACTTTGTCACCCTTGGTAGAGTGCTGTGGTGTCCTAGCTCACAGCAACCTTAAACTCCTGGGCTTAAGCGATTTTCTTGCTTCAGCCTCCCTAGTAGCTGGGGCACTGCCACAGGCACCTGCCACATCATCTGGCTATTTTTAGAGATGGGGTCTCGCTCTGGATCAGGCTGGTCTTGAACCCATGAACTCAGGCAATCCACCCGCCTCAGCTGAGATTATATCCCAAATCCCAAATGCTGAGATTATAGGCTTGAGCCACTGTGCACAGCCCTAGCTAGGGCTTTTATTTTTAGTAGAGACAGGGTTTTGCTTATTCAGGCTGGTCTCAAATTCCTGAGCTCAAGCAATCCACCTGCCTTGGCCTCCCAGACTGCTAGGATTACAGGCATAAACTACCTCTCTTGGCTTTTAAATCTTCCATTTCCTTTTGTCTATCAGGTCTTAGCACGAAAGTTGTCGTTTCAGAGAGGTCTCCCCTGGCCCACTTATACAAATGGGCTTTCTTTTTAGTTAAACTCTGTTAATTTCCTGTTTATTGCAAAAGTGATATTTATCTTCTTTATTATACATCTGGTTATCGTCTATTCCCACCAGCTGTTATGCACACACATACACACACTGGATGCACACACACACACATAACCTCCAGGTGGGCAAATCTCCACCACTGAGAACAGTGGCTGGCACATGCCGGGCTCCCAGTGCCTGAACAAATGTGCCATTGTCCCTGTCCCCACTTTTCTGATGGGGAGACTGAGGCACAGGGAGATTTAAGCAACTTTCCCAAAGCCACGTAGTGGGGAAGCAAGGGAGCTGAGAGGTGAGCTGGGGTCTGTTTGAGACACGTCCCCTGGTGGGCTCCCCACCCCCACCCTCCTTTGGACTCACTACGGACCTCCCAGCAGCATCTCCTGCAGCAGGTTGTCGATCTTGGCCATGCCAAAGAGCTTGATGAACTGGATCTGCTCGATCATCTGCCAGGTGATGCTCTGCAGGGTGGGCAGCAGCAGCAGGAGCTCCCCGAAGCGGCCGCGGGAGTCGTACTGGCGGTCGTTGATGTAGTCCTCCAAGCTTACCTGTACCTGCGAGCGCAGCCGCTTGATCTTACCAGGGTCGCTCAGCCCCTTGGCATCTGCAATGGGAAGAGGGTGGGGGAGGGAGGGCAGCAGGACCCAGCTGGAGTGTCTGGGAGTCAGGACCCCACTACCCAGGCTGTGACAGGGATTCAGGGTCCTCAACAAGCAGGGTACCCTCACATGAATCGTGGCTTCCATTCTGTCTCATTTCCTACAATACTAAACTGAGGGAGTGAACGGGGGAGGGAGGCAGGACTTTAGGAACATGCCCAGTAGGCACCTGCCATCCTCCACATCTTACACATGGGGAAACTGAGGCACGGAGCAGGGTCAAAACTCTCCCTGGGCCACACAGCCAGTTGCTGGCAGCGCCACGATGTGAGCTAGAGGTTCTGGCCCCCAGCTGAGGCTGCACTGTCTAGACCTCAAGGCCTGTGGCTTCTGTGGTATTGGGACAGTCTCACCTTCCCTGGCTCCTGCATCTTCTCACCGTGGGGGTGCAGATAAGGTTTCACTTCCTCTAGGAAGTCTCCATATACCCTCCTAAGTCTGCATCAAAAAGGTCCTTTCTGTTCCCAAATTTCTGCGGCTCCTCCATCACTCTGACCACACAGGACGTACCTGTCCTTCAATTAGGCTGTGTGTGGACAGCAATAATGGGCCATTTTAAATCCACCACCTAGTACCGTGCAGAGTTGATATTTACTAAATTTTGAATGGGGTGAGGGGATGGGCAGATAGATGGAAGGAGGAATGAGAAAAAAAAACCTACTGTAGGGCTGTGCCTGTGGCTCAAAGGAGTAGGGCACTGGCCCATATGCTGGAGGTGGCGGGTTCAAACCCAGCCCCGGCCAAAAACTGCAAACAACAACAACAACAACAAAAAACCCTACTGCATAAATTCTAGATCCTCAATCTAGAATGGAACTCAAGGGGTCATCCATACTTTAATTTTGACCTTCATGAAGATAATGCATTTACTTCCTCTTTATTTTTGTTTTTTTGCAATCTTTGGCTGGGGCTGGGTTTGAACCCACCACCTCCAGCATATGGGTCAGTGCCCTACTCCTTTGAGCCACAGGTGATGCCCCACAGCATTTTCTTTCTTTCTTTCTTTCTTTTTTTTTTGTAGAGACAGAGTCTCACTCTATTGCCCTCGGTAGAGTGCCGTAGCGTCACACAGCTCACAGCAACCTTCAACTCTTGGGCTTAGACAATTCTCTCGGGACTACAGGCGCCGGCCATAATGCCCAGCTATTCTTTTGTTGCAGTTTGGCCAGGGCTGGGTTTGAACCTGCCACTCTTGGTATATGGGGCTGGCCCCCTACCCCCTGAGCCACAGGCGCCACCTGACCCATTTACTTCCTCTTATATGAGCCATGCAAGTGGCAGAAAGAAAATCCCCCCTCATTTCCAGTGAGTTCTCTGCACTGACCTAGGTTTATGTGTTACTTCATTAATTAACAAACATTTATTGAGCTTTAACTGTGTAACCAAGAGCCAGGGTCACCCTACCTCCCAGGCCCTGGACCAGGTGTCCTGCCCCTCCAGGTTACTGGAGGCTGCTGCCTCTGACTCAGTAGGTCAGGCCGCACAGGCCCATGCAGAGCACTGAGGGGGCCACAGACTGGGCCAGGCTCTAGAGGCAACTGGCAATAGAAGTCTCATCCTCTGGGCAATGGAGAATTGCATGTGGTAAGTAAGCGCTTGGGCTTGAGAGATAAATAGACAGATAGGGACTGATAGGTAGTCTGAAGTTCAAGTCCAAGCTCTGCCACTTCCTGGTTATATGACCTTGAGCAAGTTAATCAATCTCCTTCTGCCTCAGTTTCCTTATCTGCAAAGTGCAGATAATAATAATCCTTATGTCACAGGTACCCATGTAGTAAGATAATCCACAGAAAGCATTTAATTTTCTTTACTTTTTTTTTTTTTTTTGAGACAGAGTCTCACTATGTCGCCGTTAGTAGAGAGCTGTTACATCACAGCTCACAGCAACCTTCAGCTCTTGGGCTTAAGCAATTCTCTTGCCTCAGCCTCCCAAGTAGCTGGGACTACAGGTGCCCGCCACAATGCCCGGCTATTTTTTGTTGCAGTTGTTATTGTTGTTTAGCTGGCCTGGGCCGGATTCAAAACCACCAGCCTTGGTGAGTGTGGCTGGCACTGTAACCACTGTGCTATGGGCGCCCAGCCAATTTTCTTTTTCTTTTCTTTTAGTTTTTTTTTTTTTTTTTGAGACTGAGTCTAACTTTCTTGCCCCTGGTAGAGTGCTGTGGCATCATAGCTCAGAGTAGCCTCAAATTCCTGAGCTCAAGCGACTCTCTTGCCTGAGACTCCGGAGTAGCTGAGACTACAGGCACCTGTCACAACGCCCAGTTATTTTTTGCTCAGACAGGTCTCAATCTCATGAGCGCAAGTGATCCATCCACCTCAGCCTCCCAGAGTGCTAGGATTACAGGTGTGAGCCACTGCACCCGGCCCCACATAAAGCATATAAAATGGTGCTTGAGTGAGCATTCAATCAACGGCAGTCCTCTTCCTCTACAGCACTATTATTGCTAGAGGTGGTCTTTATGCAGACAGGGCCCTAGCATTAAGGACAGTGCCTGGCACACAGTAGGTCCTGTCTACTGTGTAAGGGAGAGAAGAAGCAGGCAAGCCTCCAGGGCTGGGCACCTTGACCTTGTGAAATGAAAGGCAGGCTGTGCACAAAGACGTGACTACAGACATTCGGTAAAGAAGCAGGTGCAAAAGTCAGTAGGAAGGAAGGGCGGAGGAGAGTCGAAAGCCAAAGGGAAGTGGAGGGATGCTCCATCTCTATCCAACTGAGCAAAGGGTTGGTGATACTTTCTATAGTTGATAGGACAAGAAATAATGGCATAAAATCACATAGCCTAAAGCTGCAAAGATAGTCAACACAGACCCCCAAATAACAAAAATGTATTGGGAGGATGGAGAGAAAGCCTGGGAATAGTGACAGAGACAAGCAAAACCCTTGGCCATCCTCAGGGGAATGACACAATCAAAAATGGGTAAAACAAGAAATTTAAGGCCTAGCATTTTATTGAGAACTGTGGAGGAAACTTCCAGAAGAAATGGTTAAAAGAATCAGAAATGCTTGTCCTGGGGAAGAGGCTTCAGCTAGGAAAGTGGGGTAGAATGGGGAGAATCATTTGCATTTTAAGTATGCTCCGATATTATTTTGATAAAATTTTTTTGAAGGTGAAGATTGAGTCAAAGCTAAGTAAAAAACAAAACAAAACAAAACAAAAAACCAAGATGAAAGAAAAGAAAGAAGATAGGAGATAAGAAGAAGGGAGGGAAGGGAGGAAGGGAAAGAAAACATCCAGGTCTTTGGAGTCGGTGTGCCCTGTTGAGTCAAATCATCACTCTGAACTTGGACTTGGCTCATCTGTTAAATGTGGCTGATGCAAACGACCCTCCTGGTTGTGTTTAACACTGAGATGAGGCTGTGAACTTGGGCTACATAACCCACTAGGACAATCTGACTGAGGTGTGGCCTGTACCTGGGTCAAAGAAGATGATGGCTTTGAGACAAGCGTACTCATTGTCATCTATCTGCAGCTCCTGGAAGGGTAGTACCAGCTCGTCAAGGATACGCATGGACACCCGGCTCATCTCTGCCAGTTCCGGACAGTGCCGGGGGACGATGTAGTCATTGCCTGGAGGGGTCGACAGGGAGAGATAGGGCAGTCACCCTGGCCTCACACCTCTCCTCTAGTTTTGGCTCTCAGCTGGCAACGCAGCTGGTGCCCAGGGGAGGAGGACCTGCGGGGACTGTCATGCCCATTTTACAGATTAGGAAGCTGAGGTGCAGATTAAGGGGTGTGAGCAGCTTGAAGTCATCAGGTTGAATGTGGAACTTGGCTTTCTAGGACCCTTTTCACGTTTCTCAAGCTCCTTTTGCCAACATGACTCACAGTATTGAGGACATTCAGAAGCTACTTGGGAGGCACCAAAGCTCCAAGTTAAGGGACCAGATTCTGGAGCGGGACTGCCTTGGTTGAAAGGCTCCACCGCTTGCAGCTGCTGATATTTGGACAAGTTACTGAACCTCTCTGTGACGCAGTTTGCTCACTTATAAAATGGAGATAAATAATAGAGCTTCCCTTAGCCTTTAGTTGTTGTTTTAAAAGAGGTGATGTCTGTAAAGTTAGCAGAGTCTCTGGGCTACAGTGTGAGTTTATAAGCATTTCAAGTGGAAGGCACAGGTGACATGGACTGGGGCTTTGTGCTTTTCCTGGCCACTTCTTGCTCCTATTCCAGAAAGAACACCGGAATGCCTGAGAAACTCTGGGGACAACTCTGAGTGTGCTCTAACTTTAATGTGGGGGAAATTTTATTCCTTGTACCCACATTTCCTCGCATCTGGGTGGGGTATCCAGTTGAGAACTGCATCCTGGAGTCCTTTATTCACAAGCCTGAGGAAAGGGCCACTCTCGGCCTATGTCCCTCAACCCTGTGTCCCCCTGTGCAAATCTCCCTTGGCTGGGTGTGTGCCATGCGGGCCCTGCCCTCCACAGAACTCTAGCCGGGGCAGGCGGTCCCCTCACCTAGGAGCAGCACATCCTTGAACACCATAGATCGCTTGGTGGCTCCAAGTAGCAGGTGCTCACCGGCGTGGGCTCTGAGCAGGGCCACCTGGAAGACAGAAGGGACAGTGTCTGGCATCTGCACCCTTGGGAAAGCTCCTCCTAGCCAACTCAGTGACCCCGGGAATGTCAGCTTAATGTTCACTCTGCCTCTGCCTGTCTGAACTATATCGTGGGCATTGTAAAACGTTGGCCCTCCTCCCATAACTGGTCAAACAAGGGACCTGGAAAGGGTTCGGCAGAAACATGGAAGGGGAAAGAACATGGATTCAGAGCTGGGAGACCTTGTGCTGACTCTGGCCTTGAACTGCTGTGGCCTTGGGCAAGCTGCTGCTCCTCTCTGGACCCACCCACCCCCCATGCCTGGTGAAACTATAAGCAACAATTTATGTGCATTTTTTTGAGATTCTCAAATGGGACTATGACCCCAAAAAGTGGTTTTTTTTTTTAATTTCAGGTTAATGTGAGGGTGAAAATAAAAACACATATTCTTAAGCCTTACTACCAGAGATTCTGAGTCTGCACGTATGGGACAGGCCTAGGGATCTGCATTTAACAAGCTCTCCTATTGATCCTGAAGTGCAATTCTGTTTGGGAAGTCACTGATCTGAAAGATCTCCAGGGCATTGGTTCACTTGACACTGCAAGATTCTGGGATTCTGATTACAAGAACTTGGATGTGGGTGTTAGTTTTCAGGGATGATCCTTCCCAAGGCAAAGGTGTGGGCACTGGTCCTTGGAGAATCTACTCCCCAGGGCCCTTGTCTGCAGGGAAGACATGGCAGCCTTTGAAGACTGGAGTCCGATGTCAGCCCACCTGCTTCTTAGGGGGACATCACCCACCGCTTTCAGAACCATCTGCTCTAATGCTTGCGTGAGAAACAAAAGATGAGCTGGTAAAAAATAGTAGTAGGCTGGAAGGATCTTATCTTCCAGATTGGGTTAGGAGTTTCTTTTCTTTTCTTTTCTTTTCTTTCTTTCTTTCTTTTTTTTTTTTTGAGACAGAGCCTCAAGCTGTTGCCCTGGGTAGAGTGCCATGGCATCACAGCTCACAGCAACCTCCAATTCCTGGGCTCAAGCGAGTCTCCTGCCTCCACCTCCCAAGTAGCTGGGACTACAGGCACCCACCACAACGCCCGGCCATTTTTTGGTTGCAGCTGTCATTGTTGTTTGGTGGGCCCAGGCTGGATTCGAACCCGTCAGCTCAGGTGTACATGGCTGGCACCTTAGCTGCTTGAGCCACAGGCGCCGAGCCGAGTTTAGAGTTTCTATCACAAGCTGAACCAGATGTTAAAATGCTCTTGTTCATTCATTCATGGGATTGTTCATTCTTCCAGTTATCAAATCTTAAATGCCTACTAAGTGCCAGACACTTTTAGACAATGGAACACAAGGTTAAAAAAGAAGAAAGAGAGACAAGGTCTCTGACCTCATGGAACTAACACTCTATGGAGGAGGGGATGGAACAGATAATAAAGTAGAAAACAAATAAATAGGACAGAGGGTGATAGTGCTAATGAGGGAGGGAGGGAGGGAGGAAGGAAGGAAGGAAGGAAGCAAGGAAGAGAGAGATGGATGAGGGGGTGGGGAAGCCAGACAGGTAGAAGGAGGGAGGGGAGAAGAAAGGAGGTAGAGAGTGCAGGAGCAGAGAAGGCCTCTCTAAGGAGGTGAAATTGTTGTTAAGTCATGGCAATACCTGGTACAGAGTAAGTCTTCGACAAATATTTGAATGAAGAAAGGAAGGAAGAATGAATGAATGAATGACAAACACCTAGACTTCCTCTCTAGATCTAGGATGCTTGGGCAGCCACTTGTCCCTATGTCTTCTAACTCCCCATGGTTAGAACCCCATGAGGAAAACAGACAAAGAGGAAAGTGGAAACAGCCTTGGACGTGAGAATCCACTTTCCATGACTGGTGTGAAGGGAGATGAAGGATGCACATTACCAAACACCTCCTATATGCAGTATACGCTGGTGCTGCACAGTATACGCTGGGGCTGCACAGTATACGCTGGTGCTGCACAGTATACGCTGGTATTGCACAGTATACGCTGGTGCTGCACAGTATATGCTAGTGTTGCACAGTATACACTGGTACTGCACAATATACGCTGGTGCTGCACAGTATATGCTAGTGTTGCACAGTATATGCTGGTCCTGCACAGTATATGCTAGTGTTGCACAGTATACGCTGGTACTGCACA
>NW_003852418.1:6729796-6745800 GCF_000181295.1 Otolemur garnettii | reverse complement strand
CTGGTGCTGCACAGTATACACTGGTGCTGCACAGTATATGCTAGTGTTGCACAGTATATGCTGGTGCTGCACAGTATACACTGGTGCTGCATAGTATATGCTGGTGCTGCACAGTATATGCTAGTGCTGCACAAGGCTTTTGTCAGTCACCCCCTTGGGTCTCCAGCTGGATTTGAATCCCAGTGGTGCAACTGTAGACAAAAGGCTTTCTCTCTCTAGGCCTCAATCCCCTTATCTGATCATCCCTAGTCTTCTAGGTCTTAACAGATTGATGTCTAAAACAAATTAGCTGGTTCCTGGGACAGTGTGGACAGAATTGGGGTATCCTTAGAGGCCAATACCCCAGCTATGCCAGGTGTACCCACTCATGCTGGGCAGGATGAGCTCTTTGTATACCATGAATGGTGAGCTGGACAACCTCCTGGTCCCAGGTTTAACCCCCAACATGGCAGCTGTTCTGGGGGGGTTGGGCAGGTAGGTGGGGGGATTAATGATTGTCCCGTGTTACTGGCCACCCATCACTGCTCTCTGAGAATGCTCTGAGCCCCAGCCAGAAAAGTTTGGGTGGGAAATTGAGGTTAACAATTGCTCAGCTTGGGGGTATCTCGTTGCCCTGCTAAGCCCCTGGGAAGGTACAAGAGGGATTAAACATTAATGCAGACTCTCCAGCAGAGGGGACCATGGCCACAGCTCGAGGAGCAGGGGAGAAGATAGGGCACACTGACCAAGATGATCCCTGCCCTGTCAACTCCCCTGACAGGGAGGAAGCATGAGAGAGGGCCAGGGTCCAGCCCCCATGCGGGGCTGAGCTTTCACAGAGTGTCCTTGCTGTGGCTTCCAGGAGAGTCTGGAGCCAGAGGAGTCTGGGAGGCCCTGACAGCCACAAAGCTAAATGCTGCCTGGACCTCAAGGCTTCTTAGATGTTCTAGTGGCTGGCACACAGTGTCAGTATCGTGCACAGAAGTGCCAATTGGTAAGCTTTCTCCAAAGTCAGGAAGGTGATTCACTCCAGGGAGGAAACATGTCTACCGGGGTGCTCTGGTAAGGAGCTTTCATGTGTGGTATCTCAGAAACGCATCGTCCACAGACACATGCCACTTCCCCTCAGCCCTGTCTTTTTTTTTTCCTGGGACATTGTCAGTATTCCAAAGAATGTCCTTTGGAAAACAAAATGCTGAGTTAAGCCGTCTTGGTGGGATAGAAGGGGAGAAACTACCATTTCGAGAGGCCAGCTGTGGTCTCTGTTACGTGATTTTGCACTTTTCAGAGTAATGTCCTCGATCCTCCCAGTGACATTCTCTGGAGTGAATTTTCTATTTCCCACTTTACAGATAAGAAGACTGAGGCCAACCGAGAGGAAGTAATTTGTCCAGGATCACCTAAAGAACCAGTGTCAGAGTCAGAGTTTAAACCCAAATCTCTTGATCCCTGGCCCTGGGTCGCTGTCAACATCCCCCCAGGAGTGGTGTATGGTGCTCTGGTTTGGAGCCTGGACTTTGGAGCTTCCCTGTGTTGCTCTAATCCCAGCTGTACTGGGTACTAGCTGTGTGACCTTGAGTAAGTTATTTAACCTCTCTGTGCCCCACTTTCCTCACCTGTAAGATGGGAACAATAATAGTATCTACCTCAGAGAGTCGTTGGAGGGATTAAATGAGTTAATAAAGGCATTTAAATACGTCCAGGCACATGTGAGCACTATGTGTGTTTTGTTAAGGAAAATCAGACTAATCCAAGGCTATGTCCCAGGTGGACAACAGACCCTGGCTCACTGCCTACCTCCAGGTCCATTCTCACCTGGTCATCCAGGGGCAGCTCACAGAATGCAGGGATGTACTTGGCCCACTCAACGAGCACCAGCAGCTGCTCCTTCATGGACTCACACACGTCTGCAATGCTGGCGATCTTCTTCGCCCGAATGTCACCATTGATCCCGGAAATGGGGGAGTTAATCTGCAGGAGATGAGAAAAATGCTGAGGATGGCCAGGCCCTCTGGCACTCTCTGTCCTCTGCACAGAGCACCCCCACCCCCAAGTTTCTCTGTATAGAAAGGGGTGGTGGAGAGAGCTGGTGTGTGGGAACCTTCCAGCTCTGAAGGAAGCTTGGGAGAAATGGCTGATGGAACTAAGCAGGCAGGAGGGAGATGGGCTCCCTCTGGCCTTCCACAGCTGCTAGCCTCCAGCCTCCAGCCTCTTCCTCTGCCAGCTCTGTGGAGCCCCAAGGAATCTCTCAGCCTCAGAGAAGAAGCAGGGGAAAATTCTCTTTCTCTTCTGATAGATGATGCAACCATGGCCTAGAAAGAGGCTGCAACTTGCCCAAGGTCACATAGCCAGGGGCCAGCTGGGCCTGTTTGACACTGCTATCAGTCCACTGGCCTACTGCTCTGTTCTCTCGGGCTGAGCTGATCTCAGGCCCTGAGTGAGAGCAGAGACTCTGCTTGGCCTGCAGGATGCAGGCAGGAGGGTGAACTAGAAAGTGAACCAGAGCGCCAGACCCTGGTTTGAGTCCTGTCTTTGCTACTAGACCGGCTACGTGACACTGGACTCAGCTTTCTTGCTGGGGTAGCCACTGCTCCAGGCCTGGCTGCAGAAGACAGAGGTGGAGGGATGAGCTCTTCTTCAATGTTGGGGGTTCCCAGGCGAGTGGGACGGGCATCCTGGTACCTGCTGGGACAAGACCTCCGCCTGCAGGAGTGCAGTGATGGAGGGCAGGCTGCTGTCCTCATAGCTTGATCTGCGTGTACTGATCCGGTCCCGTTCATTTTGCACAGCTGTGAGGAGGCAGAGAGAGGTGAGGAGGGAGTGCAGGGATGGGGTGAGGGGGTTGGGAGCATCCAGAACCAATGAGTGGTCAAGGAAAAGGAGGAGAGAGTTCAACCCAGAAAGAAATACTACAGGGCTGCTCTGGAGACACAAGGCTGGAAGCAGATGGAGGGCAGAGGCCACATCAGCGTGCGGGAATGAGGCAAGATGGTGTCTAACTTAGCTTGGGGGAGAAACTTCCCAATACCAGCACTACCCTCTGCACAATGGGGAGGCTGCAGGAATGATCTACCTGTCACCAGGGATGTGCATGACAACGATGGCTTGGCAGAGGGCTTGGGGAGGTTTTGGGCATGGACAAGGGGATTGATACATGATTGATTTTCTTCTTCTTTTTTTGAGATAGAGTCTCACTATGTCATCCTCAGTAGAGTGCCATGGCGTCATAGCCCATAGCTCACAGCAACCTCCAACTCTTGGGCTTAAGTGATTCTCTTATCTCAGCCTCCTGAGTAGCTGGGACTACAGGCACCCGCCACAACGCCCGGCTATTTTTTTTGTTGCAGTTTGGCTGGGGCAGGGTTCAAACCCCCCACCCTCAGTGTCTGGGGCGGTGCCCTACTCACTGAGCCACAGGCACCACCCACACGACAGATTTTGAAGCTCTGTTCTGGAAAAGGGTCCTTTTCTTTCCACATGGAATAGAGTAAAGCAGACAAAACCAATTGGTCTGGGGGATGTGGAAACAGCACAGGGAGTCCTGAATGAGGGGATCTGAGGCCCCTGCCTTCCCTGGTGGCCTCCGGCATCAGCTGGAGCTGCATGTGTTCCCAAGAGTCAGCAAGGCCAGGCTCCGTCTCTCTCTTGCCCCACTGCTAGGCTCTCTCCCGGGCACTCAGGGACCCAGGGCTTTGGCCCACCAGGGGTCAATCCCAGCCTAATGTATAGGACAGTCCTTCCACTGTCCTGACCCTCTCTCTCCCTTTGAATCCAAGAGGAAGGAGCTCTGCTGAAGCATGAAGGGGGAAGGACAGGCTCCAGGAGATCTGGGCTCCTGCCCAGAATCTGCCACACTCTGTGTGTGCTGCTAGGAATTGAGTCCTTTCTTTGGGCCTCAGTTTCCCCATCTTTAAGCTTTTTCCTCCCAGCCTGCTCCCTGCACTCTCTTCTATCTCAGGCATGGGAAGGCTGGGCATCATTCTCTGCTTCTCTGGCTCTCCCACCCCATTCTCCCAGCTTAGCACAGGCCCTTCTCCCGGGGCTTCTGGCCTTGCCCCTCCTATCTGTGCACCTCTCAGGAGACAGAAGGACCTCTTCATCCACACCCAGGTCATGTCCCTCGCGGCTCAAAACTACTGCCTCCCCACCTCACAAGTCCTAGATGGCCTGTCCATGCCAAACCTGCCTACCTCCTGGACACAGCTGCACACCTGTCCTCTGAGCCTTTGCTGGTGCTGTTCCTTCTGCCAGGATTCTCTTCCCCAACTCAGTGGCCTCTTCTCTACACTCACATCTCTGTACAAACACTGCCTTCTGTGATACCCATCTTGGCCACCCTGTCTGCCCTGGTATGCCTGCCATGCTCTGCTCCCACTCTGTTTGTCTTCAAGCCACTTATTGTAGAATTATTCGTTAATTTCTCTACTGTTTGTTGTACAAGGAGCAAAACTCCAGAAAGCCAGAACTCCATCTTTTTTGTTCACCGTAGTAGCCATGGCAACTAGGCAGAACCTGGCACACAGTAGGTGCTTAATAAGTATTTGCTGAGTGAAAGAAGGTGGTGAGTGAGACTAGCCCTACTTCTAACCCTACTTCTTTTTTTTTTTTTGAGACAGGAGCCTCCAGCTGTCCCCCTGGGTAGAGTGCCATGGCATCATAGCTCACAGCAACCTCCAACTCCTGGGCTCAAGCGAGTCTCCTGCCTCAGCCTCCCAAGTAGCTGGGACCACAGGCGCCCACCACAACGTCCGGCTATTTTTTGGTTGCAGCTGTTGTTGTTTGGCAGGCCCGGGCTGGATTTGAACCCACCACCTTGGGTGTATGTGGCTGGCGCCTTAGCCACTTGAGCTACAGGCACCGAGCCTCTAACCCTACTTCTTACAAGCTCCCTATCTCTCCATGAACACTGCTGTCCCAGCAATTCCACTTTCTCTTGATTTTCACCCAGTGTTGAATATAAAAGTCGATCTACACTGAGCCCAAGGGTCAGAGGGATATAACAGAGACCCCAGGGTTAGCGGTCTTCCGGCAGAGACTCACTGCTTGCATGGGCAGCTCAGAGCCCCACTGCCCTGCCCGCCCCACCCATCTCCACCCCTCCCACGCAGCCCTGCCAGCGCCCGCACCCCAGGGCGCCAAGTGGCCGGCGGGCGGAATGAAAGGCCTGCTGTCAGCAGCTGCCGCTAGAGCTCCTCAAGGTTAGGCGAGTGTTATCAGTGCCCGGCGCGAGCTCAGTCACGGAATGATGTTTTCCAAATGTTTGCTCAGTATTAGCAGGGTCGGGGACCTAATGTAACTTCTATTGAATATTAACCGACCTGGGTAGAGGCGGAGAAGAGATGAGCTTGTCTTCCAGAGAACCCCTGGCTGGGGGCCTGGGGGGAGCTGGCTAGCACTTCTGAGGAAGGTGGCATCAGATGGCCCCCAGCCTACCCTCACCTCCTGCAACCCTGGTCCTACTCTTTGGGTGGCTGAGTTTTTGATGCTGGGAGCCAGGTATTTGTTCTGGGTCTGACAGCTGAGGCCCAGGCAGGTGTCTGTCTCTTTGCCCTTGGGTCATAAGAAAGAGCCTGCTGTTGGCACACTGACACCCAGCTTTCTCTCTGGAGTCTTTACCCCTTCAGGGAGCCCCTTCAGCCACTGTGGGATATCCTCTGGCCAAGATGTATAGGCCTATGAGAGTTGGAGCCCTTCCTTGTGGTCCTTGTGGAGAAATTCGGGAATCCAGGCCAGAGAATACATCTCCCAAGTTGATCACCCCAAGTTCTACTCCAGGGAGCCTGGTGTCTGCTGGGCTATGGGAGCCTGAGTTCTGATCCTGACTCCACCCTGACACATCACACCTCTCTGGCCTCAGCTTCCTCATTTATAAAGTATGAGGGCATAGGTTTGATGTTCTCTTCTAGACCTAGCTGATCCATAAATCCTAAATTTCCAGCTCATGGTTTCTGGTCCTCAAGGGACTACGTTTCAATCCCCAAATTCTCCTCAGGTCATCAAGAAAAAGAAATGAGAATTTGTCCCAACTCTCCTAATCAGTGAGACTTTCTCTGGCTTTGGAAACTTCCTAATAGGTTAACGAGAGGTGTTGGGGTCTGGAAGACTTAAGTGGAGCTAGTGATATCCTAACTTCCCATGGTCTTAACCACAGTGGCAGCTGAACACTCTGCCACCCTGTCCCTTCACTAAAGCGACCAAGAGACTGCATGTGTCATGATCTTCCAGTTAACCCAGGCATGTAAATAGGCACCAATGTTTACTTGCCCACATTCACTTGCCACGGGCCAAGTCTCCCTATCCTCCTGGCAGAGTGTCAGTTTCCCTAAGAAGCAAATGGCTATTGTTAAGGCTAAGCCAAGGCTGAATGGCTTGGCGCTCTCATTCCCCATCCAGGAGCCATGTATGGGACCTGGTGGCCCTGCAGCAGCTCAGTGGGAGACCAGGGAACAAACGCTCCCATCATGGTGGACCGTGTGTACTCGGGCAAGTAGGTCAGGGAGCATGGAAAAGCACCATAGGGCTGAAGGGGGCATGATCCAGCCCCTTCATTTTATAGATGGGGAAACTGTAGCCTAAAAGGCACAGAAACGTCCCTAAAGTTACACACTTGGAATGACTCTGGATGTTTAACAAGAGACATATATAAAAACTGGCCATGTGTGTGACCAGGCCATACACAGCCCAGGTAGGTAACCACCTGCTCAGGTGCTGCCAACCACTCGCCCACCTGCCTGTGACCAGGCTTGAAATTTCAACCTGAGAGATTCTTTCTCTCAAACACAATGCCCCCTGGATAACACCTCTGGACAATCAATGCCTAAAACCTGAGGCTATGGGGATAATAGTATCACTGACTATTAGAATCAAAAAACATTAGGCCCTTAGACTATAGTTCTTTTTTTTTTTTTTTTTTTTTTGAGACAGAGCCTCAAGCTGTCCCCCTGGGTAGAGTGCCATGGCTTCACTGCTCACAGCAACCTCCAACTCCTGGGCTCAAGCGAGTCTCCTGCCTCCGCCTCCCAAGTAGCTGAGACCACAGGCACCCACCACAACGCCCGGCTATTTTTTGGTTGCAGCCATTATTGTTGTTTGGCGGCCCGGGCTGGATTCGAACCCGCTACCTTAGGTGTATGTGGCTGGCGCCTTAGCTGCTTGAGCCACAGGTGCCAAGCCTAGACTATAGTTCTTAATCTTCTCTTGGCTCCAATCGTTCACATATGCATCATATTGCCATTCATAACACCACTCATCACATAGAGTGGAAGTGACAGTGGGTGAGAGAGGCTCAGCCCCACTTAGAGCTGGGTTGGAATTTGCAGTTTGAAAAGCTCCCCCTGGACGAGCAGCCTGGGTGTTAGAATCGCCATATTTAGGGAGCAGGGGGCCTTGGGGACTACTCCCTACTCCATCAGAATTAGCCAGCCCAGATCTTCCCACAGTACTCATGAAACTAAGGCCCTGTAGGGATGAGACACAGACGTTTTTTAAGAGGGAAGGGGCAGCAGAAGAAATAGGGGCTCAGAGGCAGAGACAGGGGATGGGGGAGCTGCCGCAGCCTCCCCTGCCCTCCCTCCTGTGGGCCTGCAGCAGATGGAGTCTCAGGTTCCTTCTTCTGGGGTGGGGTATGTGCTCGTGTGTTTTTGCGTGTGCAGGTTGGTGTGCTTACAGGGTTAGACCTAGGCTTTGGCTAGTGACACAGGCGCAGATGAGCTGGTCTGGGGGCTTATCCCAGAGCTGGGAAAGGTGAGTTGAGAGAAGGAAAGGAAGAAATTTGAAAATGAATTTAAGTTACTTTGAGAAGCAGTTAAAAGATTCTTGCTTCCTCCACTGGGGCTGAAAACAATTTTAAATGTCCCTGGGGTGTGCAGGGCATAAAGTAGGCAGTGCCGAGGTGTTGTCCAAATAGCACAAAGCTCTGGGTTCAGACCTCAGGTCTTCCAATGACCAGCTGTGGGGTCTCAGGCAAGTCACTTAACCACTGTGGGCCTCAGTTCCCTCATCCACGGACAGGGGGCTTGTAAATAGTCTCCACTGTGACATGAGAACGAGAGGAGCTATCAAATGCAGAAGAAGTCCTACCCAGGGCAAGACCTTAATGAATGTCCAGCTCCGCTCTCCCCTTCTTCCTGCGACTGGGACAAGTCTGGGGTCTTGTTCTCATGTCTGAAGGAGCACTTGTCCCTGGGATGGGAAGTTAAAGAATAGGGCTCCCCATGCTGTCACCTTTGTGAAGTCAAAGGTGGTGGGTACTTGGATGTTTGCAATGTCACTCTCCATACTTTTCCTGATCTTTGGAATACATGTATTATATTAAGAAAAAAACAGCCAACGAGGCTGCCTGGCAGTGGCACAGGCAGGTGGGGTGGTGGTTGCTGGGAGCCTGAGTAGCTGAGAGTGGGTGCTTATCTCCGAATCTTTCTCAAGACCAAGCCCAGCCGCTCCCCATGGTCAGATTTCCACGCCCTCCCTCCTCTCAGTCATTAGCCAGTCACCCCGGGGCCTGTCACTGAGTCATAAAGTGTGGCTACAGTTGTAAATGACTGTCCAGACGCAGGTGTGGGTGGGGCAGCGGGGCGGGGAGGGCCGGGGCTCACCTTCCTTCTTCATGCCAGCCCGGAAGCACTTCTTGAGCCTGCAGTAGCGGCACTGGTTCCTCTTGTCTTTGTCCACCACGCACTGCCGGCTAAATCTGGGGAGGGCTTTGGATGGTTGGATGGAGAAGAAACAACTTCCCTCTCTTAGGACAGAACTAGGGCCCCCGGCCATCAGGTGGACCCCCCAATCTCCGTGCTCTATCCCTTCATCCCCGGAGTTCTCATGCAAACCGACCAGGAGCTGGAGAGGTCCTAGGACTCTCTAAGAGTCCAATCCCGTCCTGCTAAACATGGGGAAACTGAGGCTCAGAGAGGTAACCTGTGGCCATGGGTCACTGAGCTGGCTGGAGGAAGAGCCAACCTGGGGGCCTTAGCCTCCTGAGTACCAGAGCCCGGCTATTCCCACCACATCTTATAAAAACCAGCCCCCACGGCAGGCTCCTGGGCATGGCTTGCGGTCAGGACTCGATCCACATGAGCCTCTCTCTGGAGGAGGCAGGAAGTGGAGGCAGCACTGCACAGTGGTTATGGGTGGGGCCCTGAGTGTCCACCCTGGCCCTGCCACTGAATCAAACAGAGTGACCTTGGGCAAAAGCCCAGCCCTCCAAACCACAGCTTCCTCATCTATAAAATGGAAATAACAACAGTGACCATCCCAGAGGGGTGTTGACAGATGAGATGAGATCACACATGGATGGGGCACGGGTTCTGCACATGGCCAGTGCTCACAGCTGAAAGTTCCTAGGATTTCATGGTTGTTACCTAGAATGGCATCGGAAGATGGCTCTCCAAGGCCTCAGGAAGCCTTTGGGGTAGGTGGAAAGACCTGGGGCCAATCGACCATTTGTCCCAGAAAAAGCACCAGGTTAGAGGATGGGCCCATCCTCTCAAGCTTAAGAGGAAGCCTGGTCCTAAGCCTCATGGATCCTCATTTGTTAAACGGGAAAATTAACAACGTGCTCATGGGGACAGTAAAATACATGCAAAGACTTAGGATGGTACCTGGCATATGGCAGGTGTTCATTAAAGGGTGGCCAATGGCTTTATGATCAGTAAGTGGGGTTCTTGGAATACATGTTCCACAAACGTAAGAAACCAGGAAAGCACTGAAGGCCTAAAAGTGCAGATGCCTTTGGGACCTACTCAGGGAGAAGCCAGACTCTGGGGACATGAGCCCAAGTGCACCCATTTCCCAGCTATAGAAATCGAGACCCCCGCCCGGGTCTCCTCACCTGCAGGAGTACATGTGGTTCTTCCTCACACTCCTCCGGAAGAAGCCCTTGCAGCCGTCACAGCTCGAGGCACCGTAGTGTTTGCCCGTGGCCCGGTCCCCGCAGATGGCGCACAGGGCGCTGACAACCAGGCTGTTGGGCGCGTTGAGGCTGGCGCCTTCTGACGGGGATGTGTCTGCGCCAGAAGAAAAGGGAGTGAGGCCTCAGGGTGGGCAGAAAGGCAGGGACCAACAGGAGGCTCGTGGAGGGGTCTTTCCAGGGCTTCAGCCCCAGCCAGGACGGGGGGCTCTTCCCACTCTGTATCTTCCCCTCGGTGGCCTCAGGCAAGGCACTTGGCCTTTTGGAACTTCATCTAGAAATGGGGATGGTGGTGACACTGTCTTCAGAGAGTCATTTGTGAGCATCTGCTTCTCCCTGAAATGGAGGCTTTCTCTGGGGAGGAACGAAGATCTGGTCACCTCCCAGGGTGGATACAACCCCTGTCGCCCCCAACTGAGCAGAGGCGGCTGTGGAAAGAACAAATGCTCCCTGACTGCTCCCTAGAGCAAGGTCTTTTCCCTCATTCTTTACCGAGGGCCCAGGGCCCAGTGGATCTCAGCTTGGAGCCCAGGGGCCCTGCAGACTCTGGGGAACAGGGAGGACATGAGCCAAGGACAGTCACTTCCCCTCCTAA
The DNA here is from genome assembly GCF_000181295.1 of Otolemur garnettii. Lineage (NCBI taxonomy): Eukaryota > Metazoa > Chordata > Mammalia > Primates > Galagidae > Otolemur > Otolemur garnettii. The sequence goes on along the minus strand of NW_003852418.1, from coordinate 6,735,322 downwards.
GAGGGTCATGGCAGCCTCGAACATCTCCTATCCTGGGGGCAGAAGCTATTCCATCTATATAGATATGGGGAGAGGGATCCTAGGCAGGCGGCAAAGGAGGCTTTGGGCTGGGTGCTAATGTTGACACGGCCACTAACTCTCCGGTGACCGTGGGCAAGTTCCCTTCCCTTGCTTCAATTTCCCCTGGGCCTCACTTTCTTCAGGTATAAAAAGAGCATCAATTTGAATGATCTGGTTGTTGTAAAATATTTTTTTAAACATCAGCAGCTGAACCCCCTTGTTTGTAAGCAAATCTTCCACCAAGAATAGACCCTTTGGGGAAGATGAGAAATACTGTGGACAGAAAAATGCGTGTCCGTGCACACTGCACAGCACACACACGTGCACGCACACGTGCACACACACACACACACACAGAGTTTCATAGACACCCTGAATCTGACCTCAGCTGCCGAAGGGGACATCAGGTAAGAACTAGAGAGGGCCCTGGCTTTGCAGGTAAAAACACAAAGTCACAAGCCCTTGGCCCAGGAGTAAATCCCGGCTTGCCCACTCTTCAGCTGTGTGATGTTGGCTGTGTTGGTCTCCTTCTCTGTGCTTTCATTTCTCCCCTTGTAAAATTGGGCACACGATAACCCCCTAGGGTTCTTAGGAGGGTTCAGGGAATCAATACCCGTGAAGTGCTTGGCAGGTAGTAAGCATGTATCGGCATTTGTGAAAGAAAACTTTTCTGCAGAGGAGAATTTCCAGGCTCCGCGCACAAGGAGACACTGCGGCATCGCGTTTCTGCCTCCGCCTGGCGGAACACCCCAGACTCCCGCAGGTGCCCGGGAGTGCAGCCCCCTCCACTTGGTGAATTATTCCCGGAGATGGGGATAATTGTTAAGCCGTGTTGGTGGCCTTTCTCCCTCAGCCTCTCCTCCCCCAACCCCCGGAGAAGCTGACCCCACAACTCCTGGTCATTCAGAGAGAGGCTGGGGAAGGAGCCCCCACCTCCTGGGCAGGGTGGGCTGGGTGCTGCCATGTAGATCATCTCCCCCTGAGGTCAGCTCCCCACTCCCATTGTTCAGGGGGCAACACCGAGGCTTGGAGAGGGCAAGTGACTTGCCCAGGTCTTCACACCGCTGTTAAGCAGAGCCTCGGGGTTTATGTCAAGGTGTCCCCTGGGTCCCTTTACAAACCAGAAGCCCCCGTGGCTGCTGCTGTATTGGGCGTGGGGCATGGGCAGGAGATCTCCCTGGAGCTTCCCAGCCACCAGTCTGGGAAGTACTTCGGAGGACAACCTCACATAACCCTGACTCGGAGACCACTTCAAACCCCAGCGAGGAATGCTGGAGACAGTCTCTGCTGGAGACAGAGTCCTTGAGCCCATCCACGTGGGGCCAGGACCAGTTCCCAGGACTAAGCGCTCAGGCATCTTATCTTACTTATCCTCTGGTTAGCCCTGGGAGGCAGGCACTATTCTCTACCCTGATTTTATAGATGAGGAAAATGGTTTGCCCTGTTCACTCAGGTAGGAAGGATATAGGCCAGGTTTCAGCCCAGATCTTTCTGAGCCAGAGCTGGAGGCCGCCTTGTCTTTGGGACCCCCCAAATGAAGAGCTTGTCCCCTCCTTAGGAGCCCATGGTTCCTGGGCTCTGGAGGGGTGATGGGGATGCCCCAGGGAACAGTCCAGGGCTGGGCATTGATTAGGAGTGTGACAGCACATTCTGTCCCTGCGGGGACACATGGCACCCTGCCTAGCGCAGTAGCAGCTTGCTTGCCATTTCCAATGTGTTTCCCTCTTGAGCCCCTCAGACAAGCCTCTGACACACCTGAAAGCTGCCTGCCTTGGGGAAATGAAGTTAATTTTGTAGAAAATACAGATGCCAGGAGAGAGGAAGTGACATGCCCAGGTCCCACAGTGAGTGGATGGCAGGGGCAGAAAAGCCCCTGGTGAGACTGACCATAGCCAGTGCCTGGTGGCTCCTTCCCCTTTCCAGCTGTGCTGACCACCAGCTTCCAAGCCTCATCTGGAGCCACCCCCTGAGCCACAGAAGAGCTGCCTCCTCCCCTGAGGCTGGTCTGGGTCCTGCTAGGGCCCTTCCTGGCCTCCACGCTGCCTCCCTTCCCCCACCTCCTGTGGAGGAGAGCGGCCTACCCTGCAGACGTGATCTTAGTGATGTTGGAGCAGGGGAATAAACCTGGGGAGGCACCAGCAGCAAAATCTGCTGAAACAAACAGATGCGTTGCTGATGTCAACCTCATCCTGCAAAAGGTGAGATCAGAACGTCCGTGTAGGGTCTGCACAATTGTGCACACCGGAGAGGGGACAGCACACACAAACAGAAGGCACAAAGATGGTCACATGATAAAACGTCCACACAGGATACAGATGCAGAAAGCACAGGGCACACAAGCCCATCCCTGAACACACGAGGTCAATGCCAGGCACACAGCACATATGGACACACACAAGCAAGACACAGACACTCCACAGAGATGCACACACAGGCCCACTCAATCAACAAGTACATATGGAAATAGATACAGAATGAGCACATGCAGACACAGGAACGCAAAAAGTGCCCCAAACGTGTTCCCAAAGGCACGCATTTGCCCATATGCAAACCACCTTACCTAGGGACGTACTTGACACAATCACACACACGACATACATGCTGCTTCTTAGCAAACCTTTCCTGAAAACCCCATGTTCTCTAAGTTCCCATTTCCCCTAGGAAAGTCCCAAAGACACTCTGAAATGCAGGTGTGCCTCCAGACACCATCTCTAGGGACAGGATATTCCTTCCCATCTCTCTGCACCTTAGGCCTGGGGGGTTCAGGAAGGGGCCATGTTGGGCTGAATTACTGAAGCTGGACGCAAAGAGGGAGTAAACTGTCGTGTCACTGTACGGAGCAGAGGAGCTGTGAAGTAACAGGGACCAGAAGGACTGGGCAGGGGGCAGAGGGAGAATACTTGGGATCTGTTTTTCTGGAAATTTGCCCTTCCAGGCCTCCTGTCACCCCGAAAGCCTTTCATCATTATACTTGGCCACGTCTCCTCCACTTGGCAACACCTGTGCTAGCCTATAGGACCGATCTACCATTCTCGATCATTCTCCTCCTACCTCAAAGTTAAGTGCCAAAGAGCCACTTCCCTGGGCACACCTGCCCCCACTGGCACACCTGGGCACTCCTGCCCCCACCTACCATTGCCCATCGTCAACACCTGCACATTCTCAAACTCCAGGGTGGTGTAGGCTGGGTCCAGCGCAGCACTGTAGTCAGCCATGTCCATGTCGACGAGGGTTTTGGAGAGGCGCATTCTCCCCTGCCTCCACACCTCGGCCACCTCCCCTGCCCACGATGCCCACCCCAAAGGCTCTGGGCTGAGCCCTGGCCCCCTCCCAGGTACCCTCTCTCTCTCTGCCTTCGTTTCAAACCGTCCTCTGGGAGGATGTGCTGGGAGTCTAGGCCTAGCCGCTGGAAGGGGTGGAGGCTCTGCTGGGGAGGGGTAGGGGTTAATGGTTAATCAGCCCCTCTCTGGTGGATAGCTGGGGCGGGGCTGCAGGGATTTGGCTGCTTGTTGGTTTCTGGCTGACACTTGGGGTGCCAATTATGAGTGTTGGGGTTCTAACTCACCAATGCTCACTTATCGATTGTATGGGGCAGGGTCTATAACTCCCCAGCACTTGTCTGACCCCTAACTCAACCACCCCCCAGCCATTGTCCCCCAAAGTCGGCATTGTAACTGATATGATCAGACCCTGACAGCCCACCTCCAAGACATCTGATTTCAATAACTTCCTAAATCATTGACTTCGACCTGCAATGTTCTTGCAGAGATAAAGCTACCTGATGGCCCATGACTTAGAAATCCAAATCCCAGGCCTCACACTCACATCTTCTGATGCTTGTTCTGGGAGTTGTCTTTCTACCTCCCCTGGGAGCAGAACAGGTTGGAGGTTTGGGAGGGTCAGACTCACCTCTAGGTCCTCCCCTCAGTTCCCTCTGATCCCAATATGGTCCCCACCAGCCCTCACAGCCCCCAGCTGCTCTAGCCCAGATAGACTCCATCTCTGATTTCCCTGTCCCTCCCCCCCTCCCCCAGAACAGGCGGAGAGGAGGTTTGCAGCCCCCACAGACCTGGGTTTGCATTCAGGTGCGGTACTAATCGTGACTTTGGGTAAATGATTCTCCCCCTCTGAGCCTCAGTTTCCTTCTCTGTGAAATGTACAATCAATCTCAAAGAGTGATTTGAACAGTGAGTGCAACTGCAGAAAGAAAACACCAGACAGTGCCTGGCCCGTGCCCACCCCTCCTTCTCACTCTCTCCGTTTTGTGTCTCCTTTTCCATCCTTTATGTCCCCCATGTATCTCCTCCATTCAGAATGGGCTCCATGGGAGAGCCACCTGTGCAGTCACATCGAGCCCCAACCTTAGAGAGCCCCTGGGCTTGGTTCAATGCTCTGCTGCTGCCATCTTGAAAGTCTTCCTGATTTTTGAACAAGCGGTTGTGCATTTCCAAAATCGTGCAGCTGGTCCTGCCCTTCTTCAGCTCATTGCCCACCCTGTCCCTCTTACCCAGGCATCCTCAAACTATGGCCCGCCGGGTGTTTTTGCTGCCACTGCCTGTCCTGCTTAGCAGCCAACTCGTCCTGGGGCCCTCAGTCCAGCCCTCCAACGGTCTGAGGGACAGTGAACTGGCCCCCTGTTTAAAAAGTTTGAGGACCCCTGCTACCCCTCCAACCCTCATTATCTTGTCATGCAGACACCTTCTGGACTCCCAATCTAGCTGGAGGTAATGTCGGGACACAGAAGGTAGAGGGCGAGGACAGAGGTGGAAGGGCCTGAGACTGGGTTCTCTACTGCAGCTGGAGGGGCAGGTCGGAGGGACTTGATAACAGCCGTGAGCAGGAGTGAACACAGCCATGAGAGAGCCAGTGATGAGTGAGTGAATTAGCAGTGAGTGCCTTAGAGACAGAGTGAATTACTGAGTGAATTAACGAGTGGGTGAAAGGTGAATTAATGAATGAGTGAATGGGTGGGCGGATTGCTGAGTGGGTAAATGAGGGGACGAGGGGTGTGTGTCTGGGGGATGGACCATCCTTCCCATAGAGCCCTTTCTCTGCCCAGCTTAGCTTTATTCTTCTCCCTCTGTCCTACCCCTGGAGCCAAGATAACCCTGCAGTGCTGTTTCCTGGGGGTTGAGGGGGGAGGAGAGACAGAGCAATTGTTCTGGAGGAGGAGAGAGGCTAGATTTGGCGTCAGGAGACCTGGGTTTAGGAACTAGCTCTTTCTCTACTCAAATGGCTTTGCTGAAATCCCATCTCTTCTCAGGGCCTCAATTTCCCCATCTATAAAAAGGGGAGGTGATCCTCGCCCAGTTGTTTGTTGACCAGGACAAGATTCTAAGGGAGGGCTCGGTGCCTGTGACTCAAGCGGCTAAGGCGCCAGCCACATACACCTAAGGTGGCGGGTTTGAATCCCCAGCCCAGGCCCGCCAAACAACAATGACGGCTGCAACCAAAAAATGGCCAGGC
>NW_003852418.1:6676255-6729675 GCF_000181295.1 Otolemur garnettii | reverse complement strand
AAAAAAAAAAAAAAAGATTCTAAGGGAGGGAAGAAGAGAGAGGGTCCCCCAACCCCCAAAATGGCTGATGCCAGGTCCCTTGGCCTTGGGAATAGTGCAGAGCTGTGCAGAAAAGGAAGGCCTGACTAGCGATAAACGTGGAAGAGGAGTGAAGGGCAGCTCTGGGAGGGGCCTCCGGGGCCGACCCAGGTCCCTGCTACCTGTCTGGCTGCTGCTATCACAGGCCATGCACAGCTATTCTCTGCACAGATATGTCCAGGACAATCCAGCAATCCACATCCTCTATAAATGGTGCCTCGTTGACCCAAAGAGGTGCACAACCACATTTCTGAGAGTGGAATGTGATCATTAGCATGTCAGAGTTTAATTGGTAACAAGAATAGCAATGCATCTTTCTCCAGATGACAGCTTAGATTCAATTGAACGAATCAACTCAGGTCAACCATGCCACGCTATATACTGACCTGTTACAGACAAGAACGATAGTGCTAGGCACACTCCCTGCACACGGCAAGCTAAGTACGCAAACTGTGACATAGATGACTTCCCAAATGCACAACACACACGACTATGGGACACATTCCAGATTCATGTTCCAGCACATTACAACCTGGCCCGTAAGAAAATCTATCTGCTCATCAACTATAAGTTACATAATTTATGACATACGTAATATATCCCATCCTTAGCCAAATCCAAATAATATCTTCTAGATATATATCCCTCATATAAATGACACACCACCTGTAAGATCTACTGATTCTATGGCCTCAGGCAAGTTATTATTGCTTTTTTGTGGTCATTGCTACTATATAGTTTGTTTTTTTTTTAAACCAAACTGTGGGGCGGCGCCTGTGGCTCAAAGGAGAAGGGCACCGGCCCCCATATACTGGAGGTGGTAGGTTCAAACTTGGCCCTGGCCAAAAACTGCAAAATAAAAACCAACCCCAAACTGTGATAGTACAGAGAGAAGACTGAGGTGGCAGCTGCCCAGAATCTTTGTGGATTACAGGTGCAAGTAGCTGGACCACGTCTTTGCATTCATAGACAGTGGCATAAATATGAGAACACAGGGCACACAAAACATTTCAGGCTTTTTGCTTTGTGTTTCCATTTCAAATTATTTATGTTACAATTTTACTTTTTTTTTTTTTTGTCAAGACAGAGTCTTGCTCTGTCACCCTGGCTAGAGTGCAGTGGCATCATCATAGCTTACTGCAACGAAAATGCCTGGGCTCTAGTGATCTTCTAGCCTCAGCCTCCCGAGTAGCTGGGACTTTAGGCGCCCACCATTAACACCTGGCTCATTTTTCTAGGTCTCACTCTTGCTCAGGCTGGTCTGGAATTCCAGAGCTCAAGAGATCCTCCCACTTTGGCCTCCCAGAGTGCTAGGATTATGGGTGTGAGCCATCACACCTGGCCACAACTTTACATTTTAAATTACTATTCTGCATATTTTGTAACCGTGGCTAAGGTTGTAAGAGTCCTTCTATGTCTCTGAAATAAACAGACATTGAACTGCAACAAGGAATGTTTCAATGGATACCAAACAGACCCTTAACATAACATATAAAAAAACCCTTACAGGCTGGAGGTGGTGGCTCATGCCTGTAACCCAGCACTCTGGGAGGCTGAGGCGGGTGGATTGCCTAAAACCACAGGCAATCACAGCAAGAGTGAGACCTGTCTCTAAAAATAGCTAGTCATTGGGGCAGGCGCCTATAGTTCCAGCTACTCAGGAGGCTGAGGCAAGAGAATTGCTTGAGCCTAAGAGTTTGAGGTTGCTGTGAACTATGACGCCATGGCCTTCTACCTAGCTGGACAGAGTGAGACTCTATCTCAAAAAAAAAGATCCTTACAAATCAAATTAGTACAATATTTTTTTCCTCCTATGTTATACAAGGAGGAAAAAAGGGAAGTGGGAAAAAATGAGACATGGAGGTGCTTAGTATGATATCTAGAGGTCTTAAAAGTTTCATTTGGGGGATGAAGAAAGGTTAGTTAATGGACACAAAAATACAGTTAGATAAAAGGAGTAAGCTCTAGTGTTCAATTGCACAGTGGGGTGAGGACAGTTAACAATGATTGATTGTATGTTTCAGAATAGCTAGAACAGATTTAGAACCTCCAAACCCAAGGGCAGAAGTATTTGAGGTGATGGATATCCTAATTACCCTGATTGGATTATGACGAACTGTAAGCATGTGTGGAAGTATCACCCATCCCCCATAAAAACGTATGATCATTATGTATCAATAAAAAAGTTTCATTCCCTTCCTCCAAGGGGGGAAAAACAATTTTTAACTAATGAGAAAAAGGAAAGCAATGAGCCTTCCTCAAGGCTCTACAATGAGGAAGAATTCAAACCCTGCAGCGCTTAGATGCTTCTATACAGGCACCCGGGAATACAGCAGGCAGCGGAGCAACTGTCACAAGCATTGGCCTGGATTTTATTTCTATGCTTATAAAAAGTATTAAGCTTCTTTGTGCAGACCGAGTGGGTGTTACCCTGTGGGGGATGGTCTCTGGTGCCTGTAGATCAATGGTTGTTTACATTCCGGGCCCATCCTATAATAGGCTCCTCTCCAGCTGTCTGCATGAGGCAAGTTATTCTTTTGAAGCCTCGGTTTTTCCTTCTGTAAAATGGGCCTACCTTGCAGTTTGTTGTGAAGATTCAATGAGAGAATACTGTAAGCTTCTTAGCCCTCCTTCCCTCCACCTTGCTTTAGGGGCATAAGCCACAGATGTTGAGGTCAGACAGATCTGGCCCGAATCCAGGCAGTGCTAACAGACGTGTACCACCAAGCTGTGACCTCTGGTTCTACCGCTCTCAGCCTGAGTTTCAACATTAGAAAAACAGGATTGAGAACTTCTTCCCAGGCATAGTTTAGGCATAAAATGACACAAAACGACCAAGTGTAGGGACACAGTGCAACAGTAGTGATTTTTGTCATTGACAAAAAAATCCTGTTGATGCCAGGACTCCAGGCTGGCCATAGTCTGCCAGAATCAGGACCTCTGCTCAGCAGAGCTCCTGGGGGCTTCATGCCCGCCCAGCCATGAACAAGGGCCAGCCTTGAGGCCACCACATTAGCAGTTGTTCTTTCTCTCTGACCCTCACTCTCGGGTAGTCAGGTCCCACCTCACGAGGCAGCACGTCCTAGGGGACAACAGAGGATCTTGGAGTCCACCAACAGATCTGGGTCATTCATGTTGTAGAAGGAGAAATGGAGACTTTGAGAAGGGAGGTGGGGACCTCATGCCTCTGTTGGGGACAGTGGTTAAGGGGGCTACCGCTATGGACCACATTATTTTTCTTTTAAGTTATGTAATAGTAAGAGCTAATGCCTAAAGAGAAATTTTGTGCTAAGTCTAATGCTAAGAACCTCCATGCCTGTCATATTATCTGCCCGTGGACGTAGGGATTAGTGTCATCCCCACCTTATAAATGACAAAATCAAGACTCAGAGAGGTAAAGTGACTAGCCCAAAGTCACACAGCTTGTAACAGCTTAAACCCAAGTCTGACTCCAGAGCTCCAAGGCTGCACCCCTCTCTGTGCTGCCTCACTCCCGGGAATCCGGAAAGAACATCAGAATTCTGCAGCATCAGGGCTGGTGGCTTCACCATCCCGGTACCGCTGGGGAGCTCAAGGACCTGAGACGTGAAGGACCCTGTCCCTGGACACAGGCAGGTTCAGGGGCATCCTCCACATGCCCAGCCACCCAGGCAGGCACTCACCATCCCACTATCTCCTATCTTTTTCTCCCCCACCCACCACCTGTGAGCGGTGCAGGGAAAACTCGAGACTTATCAAGACAGAGAACAAAAGTCGTGGGGGAAAGAAGCCAAGAGCCATCTCCACTCTGGGGTAGGGCCCTTCAGTTTCGCCCCTTTGAAATTTCAAATTCCAGTTTGTGGACAAAGTCCTAACTATCTCACAATATAGGTCCCCAACCACTGACCAAACTCCAGTCCAGACAGCCACCTGGCTCGAGGCTGGCCCAGCTTTGCCTCTTCCTTTGGCGGCTCTCAAGGTCTGGGAGTAGGGGGACACCCTTGAAGCCCCATCCACCCACCGGGACCCCTGCCTTCCATTTCAGAGGGCTGGCTTCTCCCTGGAGCTGGGATCTGACGCTGGCCGGTACCGACAGCAGATACCAGGTAGGCCCCCTTGCTGTCTGGGCATCTTTTCTCCTCCCTGAGCTCACAAAATGCTGCTCCCGCAGCTCTCTGAACCCTGAGTGTGGGGCATGGTGGCTTAATTAAATCCCAACTCCACAAAACTTCAAGACTGGAAAGGATGTCTCTGCTAACCCACCCATTTCATGGATGGAGATACTGAGGCCTTCAGAGGAATGGCAGCTGGCCGCAGGTTGAACTGTGGACGTTGGGCCCCTCCACAAACCCCAGAGGGTTGAAGGGACTTCCTCAAGGCCATGTGGCAGTGAGTGAGCTTTGTCTTAACAAGGAGAGCCCGTTGCTTCATCACAGCCCTCATGGGCCCTGGCAGCACTGTGGACGGTGGCATGTGGGTGCCCTCCGTGACTGACGGCCATTGGGTTGCTACAGGAGCATGTCTGAGAGGAAGATGAGGGAGCTTGGGGCTTGAAGGCCAGTGGGTTTGGAAGGAAACAACATTTATGTGGTTAACTGATAACTGAGCCCCATCCCTGGGCCTCTACAGGCCTCTTTCCTCCCTCCCTTTTCTCAGCACGATTAAGACCAACTTACCTGCCTGCTAATCATTGCTGAGCCTGTTGATTTTGCCTTAAAAAATTAACTGGGCATGAGTTTGCGGTTTGCCTCACCCCTAACCCTGAAAAGGCCTAGGTGGGCAGGAGGCCTCCTGGGTTATGCAAGAGGCCACTGGCCTCCCCATGAACATCCCACGGCCTCTGCTGCTGCTCTCCAAAGGCTGGGGTTTTGCTCAAGAGTCAACAGTCTGCTTGTTCCCCTGTACTGGGTCCTGAGCAAATTTGCTCTGTTACCAAAGAGAGATAAAGGCATCTGAGGAAGAGCTTTCCAAACAGGGATGCGAGGCGGCAGCTTTGGGCTTGGGGTGCTAGAATCCTGCAGTGTCACAGCCGGAAGAACTTTTAAGAGACAAGCTGGACCTTTTTAAACTGGGTTCTGAGGCTCCTGGGGGCCAAGGGAATTTGTCCGCAGACCCTGTTTCAATGAAAGACTCATTCTTAGATGTGATCTTCCTTAATATTTCATTTGGGAGTTGGAAACCCCCGGTCCAGCCTCACCCCCTCATTGTATAGATGGGGAGATAGAGGTCGGGGCAAGTGACTTGTCCAAGCACAGAAGGTCACCCCAGGTAGCCAGGGTCCCCAGCCAGAATGGGAATAGTGGGCTCTCTCTGGACCAGAGTGATGTGTTGAAGGACAGCTGTGAACAAGACGGCTCTATAAAATTCCTCCTCTGCCGTGCTCCTCTCTCTCCCAAGCTAGCTAGAAACAGAAAGGTGCCCGGAAGCCCCGAGAAGGCCCAAGTCAGAATTCAACTTGGCTTGAGTCTTGCACCCCCTGCCCTAGAGTGTGACCAGCAACCATGAGCTGAGAACTGGAGACTCCACATTATAACCCATCTCAGCCATGTCCTATCCAGGACATCAGGAGAAAGATGCAGAACCCTGTCTGGACTTTCTGAGCCTCAGTTTCTTCACCTGTAAATTGGGAACAATAATACCTAACATCATGAGTTGTCACAAGGACGAAATGGAGAGAAACGTGCATTGGTCATTATGGCCACTGTATCACGGCTGTTTAGGAGCTTTGTGTGTGTCCGTTCATTGGTCCTCACAGCCCTTCTGGGAGACTGGTAATGTTTTTATCACTATTTTACAGACCAGAGGCACAGAGAGGTTGAGGCCTGTGCCCAAACTTACATAGCTAATGAGAAACAAGAGGCAGGACTCAAACTTGAACAGTCTGGCCAGAGAGCAAGGCATTGTGGGAGATGCTGACCACCAGGCTCAGGAGGAAAGGTGGAGAGTGCAGAATGATTAGGAAGGAAGCCAGGAGGACTTGGGCCCTTGTGGGTGGAGCCTCCCCTCAGGCTGCCTCCTGCCAGGTGGCTTGTGACATCTAGTTGAGTGTGTTGCTGTCCTCTTATTTATGTTCCTTCCTCCTGTTTATGTTCCTGACTTTATCTGCAGGGGTGACCTTGGGAGTTACACTGGGCCTGCTCAGCCCTTGTGGGGCCTGAATGATAATGGGGAGCCCCTGCCTGGTTCAGACTCTGGTTTGGAGAGTGAGGGATGAGTTCACATCCTAGAAGCCACCCTTGGTCTCCCCTTGTTTTCAAGGGCCCCCGTAGGTCACTAAAGTGAAGTGTTTTTAAGTCCTGAGAGTCAGGCCAGGGTCACTGCATACAGTTGTATAGGTTGCTCACTGCACAAAAGTTCTCAGCCAAAAGCGTAACTGGGGTGGAAACGTGTAGTCTTTGTTGCAACTGCCAAGCCAAGTGCCCATGAGGCTTTGTCTGCCTAGAGTGGGGCACCTTTATCTTATTTGCACAAAGGCTTCATGTGAGCTCCTGGGAGCCCTACCCCAGCAATGGTTCCAACCACCAAGTGACCTTGGACAAGGTCATTTCCCTCCCTGGCCTTGGTTTCTCATCTGAGAAGCTCTGTCTAGCATAAAGCTGAGATTCTACCCTGATAGTGAAATAAAATCATTTGGGACATTTAAAAAGTACCCAGGCCTCATCACAGATTAATGATCACATCCTGGGATTGGGGTTATGGGTGTCAGATATCAGAGTTTTCTAAAGTTCCCAGATTATTCTGATGTACAGCCAAGATTGAGAGCCACTGTAGGAGGGCTTAAAATTTGAAGCAGAAAGGCCTGGATTTGCATCTAAGTTTTACAACGTACTACAACTCACTCGTCAAAACTCCAGTGAGGCCGAGTTTCCCCATCTGTGAAATGGGATTAATAATAACTCCCTCACAAAATCAAAATGTGGATCAAATGGCATGATGTTCAGACAGCATTTGGCATTGTGTCTAGCATGTAGGGAGCTCCTGATTTGGGGTACCAACATGTTTATTGTTACTATATACAAGAAGAGATTGACTTAAAACAAAAGCCTCTTCTAGGTCGAGATTGGAGCCAGGCTTGCTCTGTTCCTGGCAGCCAATTCTTTCTACAGGGAGTTCCATCTTGGCTGCATGCCTGTCACATTATTAGGGTACATGTGATTGTTATTTGATATTTTACCTAATTTATTAAAATTGTTCCATTTAGTTTTGAATTGGTTCTACCTTCACATGATTCAATATCAAAATATAAAAGGGTACAAGCGGAGACGTGGTGCTTCCGCCCCGTCTCTTCTCACTGTTCTCCCCTTCTTCATCAGGGAGACCACTTCTCTCACTTTCTGATGTGTCTTCCAAGGTTTCGTTCCCCTGATGAAGCAGCGTAGGAGATCACACATTCTACTCCTGCTTCTAACACTGTTTGCACCTTGCTCTGGTGATGTGATATCACAGCTTAGAGATACTTCCCCAGAAGTTGAGAGCAAGCTTTGAGGAAGGAAGGATTATTGTCCCCCATCACAGGTGAGGAAACTGAGACTCAGAGAGGGAACATCATTTTCTCAGTGAGCCAAGTCAACAGCGTTTGAACGATCTCTACCTGGCTCTAGAGCCAGTGTTTTCCGTCTGCACTGACGTGGCATTTCCAGGAAGCCTGGCACAGAGAGCTTTGGAACCTGGCTTAACTCTCTCCTGGGCAGACCTGGCCTTCCTAGGGCAAGAGGTGGAGAGGGCTGTCAGGGTCCCCAAACCCCCTGAAGTGTGGAACAAACAATGTCCAGAGTCATCCAGATAGGGACCCAGAGAAGGGCTGTCCCCTGGATGGACTAGTCAGGGCCTGGTGGCTATGTCCTCCAGCACTGGGGAGCCTGCCTGGAACCCTCTGCCAGCCTCAGGGTGTGTGGTTGGCAGGGGAGGTCAGGAGTAGGCAGGGAAGAAAGGGAAGCCTGGCCGAGGGGACCAGCCCCAGTAGGAGGAGACTAAGGGGATCCATTACCCCAGCTCAGGAAGGAGGATTTGGAATTTAAAGCAGAAGTAGGAATGAGTTTTTTTGTTTTTGTTTTTGTTTTTTTTAGGCAGAGTCTCACTATATCTCCCTCCGTAGAGTGCTGTGGCATCACAGCTCACAGCAACCTCAAACTCTTGGGCTTAAGTGATTCTCTTGCCTCGACCTCCCAAGTAGCTGGAACTACAGCTACTGGCCCACCACAACGCCTAGTTATTTTTTTGTTTGTAGTAGTCATTGTTGTTTGGCAGGCCCAGGCTGGGTTTGAACCCGCCAGCTCCAGTGTATGTGGCTGGCACCCTAGCTGCTGAGCTACAGGCGCTGAGCCAAGCACTGAGTTTATAAACAATGTTTTCTGCTCAGACAACCCTGCATTCCCCCTGGATTCCTGACCTTCTGTAGTTCACTGACTCACTGACTCTGGGCACATCACTTTCCTGCTCTGTGCCTCAGTTTCTCCAATTGCAAAATGAAGGAGATTAAATCTTCACCAAGGTCTTTGGGCAGCCTTGGTGTACTCCTAAAAGACTCTATAGCCCCCCGCCCCCACCTTGTTGCAGGTACCTGGATCCTGCTTTGATCAGAATCAGGGCCCTTGGCCTTCCTAGGTTGGGAGCTGAGGGCACCAGTTCTCTACACTGCCCCCAAATCTGGAATCCTCCTCTCAATTCCGTGTCTCTCTCCTGCCACCCCATCCTTTCCAGGCATATGCGAAATCAGGACCATACCTGATGGGTCCCGGGGGAAGCCCTGGCCCCAGCCTGACATCCTCCTCCTGGTGCACAATGGGCAACTTCTTCATCCTTGAGGGAGCTCCTGCTGCCCCCCGGCACCCCAGACCCTGCGAGCACTGCCGGGCAGAGTTAATCCCTTAATACTGGTCACAATGAGATTTCAGGGATGGTGGGAGGCGGTCTCCATGGAAACTGCAGACCTGTCCAGGACCCATGCAAGGAATTAGCCACAGGGCTTAGCAAGGGGCTCCCAGAGATCCCACCCAGTGGATTCCTAGGCTAGGGGGACACAGTGCCCTAGACTCCTGGGTCCTGCTCCAGCTCTCCTGTTGCCTCTCTGGCAAGTTAGTCTTGAGACTAACTATACCCTGGGCATTGCCTTAGTGTTCTCCTGTTGAACTGGACATTCATAGGAAGAGCCCTGCCACCTTCCTGAGCCTCAGTTTCTCCATCCTCCAATTGGGGTTATAATCTTTCACTCAGAGGCTTTTCTAGAAGGATGCAGTCTTCAAGGTCTACCAGATCTGAGTTTGAAGTTTGGCTTTTTCCTCTCCAACTGTAAGCCTAGGCAAGCATTTCACTGCTCTACGCCTCAGTTTCCTCACCTATATGATGTCCGCAATAATGACAACACAGCCTCGCTCTTGTGCCTGCCTGACCGGTGGGCGGTAACACCCAGTGAATGTGCGTGTCCTGCTCACCTCTCTCTGACTGCCCCATCCACGTTGTGCATCCATCCTCCCCAGCCACCTGCAGCTTCCAGAACCCCACCGTCTTGCCTGCCTCTAGCTGTCACACCACTTTCTCTGCCTCCTTGTCCTCCAGTTCCCATCTTAGTTATCTTCCCCGGCTAGTTTGGTGGAGTAGGGGTTCCTCCTCCGTCCCCTAACATCTCCCAAAGCTTTGTCATCACAGCTTAGTGAGATGTTGCTTACTGGTTACTTGGACTGCACCCATTTACTGCAGTCTTCTCAGGACCCAGCAGGATCTTAGAAATAGGTCAGATGAAACAATGAAGGAAGGAAGGAATCTGTCCGAACATTCAACATTACCTTCAACTTGGAATGTTGTGTGTGGGAAATGCAGCAGCAAACACAACCAACAAAATGCCTCCTTCACAGGGTTGTGGCTTAGCAAGGAAAAATATAGGATGCCCAGTTAAACAGGAATTTCAGATCAACAATGCACTTTTTTTTTTTAGTACAAATTACTTCCCCCATAATGCATGGGACATATACTTAGATTTTCAAAATGTGCATTGTTGATCTGAAATTCAAATGAAAGTTTATCTCAAATTCAAATGAAAGTAGATATTCCGTATTGTATCTGGCAACTCTACTCCCTCCCTGCCCGGGCAGGCAGGATGGAGACAGACAGCAAAAGATACATAAATAAAAAACGAAGTAAATGACCAATAGTGGTCAAGTGCAATCAAGACTAGGAAACAGCACCAGAGGATGGGCAGGGTGCCCCTCTGGATGGGGCACTCTCCTGATCCAGAGGCCTTTAACTGCCCCGACCCCCGTTCTAAGCTCCAATAAGATGCTACCTCTGAAAAGCCCTTTGCGTCTTAAAGGAATCTGTGGAGGCTGTTAAACTTGGGAATGACTACGTGACGGGCAGAGGGCGCAGCTGAGAAGAGTCGCACTTTTAAAACTTGGACCCCGGCCTTCACAAACTTTCACCAACCGCAGTCCCACCCCTCCAGCTAGCCAATGTCCTCGGCAGGGCTGGGAGCCAGAGGAAGAGGCCAAAGGAGCTGTGCAGAGAAGCGTGGCCACCCAGGCCACAGCTGGGAACCCTGACACATCTCCCCGCCCCTCCTCCGTCCCGCGGCTGCCCCGGGGCTCAAGACAGACCTGGCACCGCTGTAAGCCAGAGGGCGTCCAGGAGGAGGCGGCCGAGGTACTGGGCACTGCCGGACTTTGCGTTTCCTGGGCGCCTCTTAGTGGCCAATATAGGAACTGGCGCTCAGAAATTTAGGCTTACAGGCTTTACCAGTCACAGCAAAGGCCGCCCTACAATCCCACCAATCACAGACGCCCTACAATCCCACCAGTCACAGACTATGTTTCTTCAAATCTAGCTGGCATAATGACCAATCACAGTTCGTTAGATTTAGTTACGCAGGCGATCTTCCTTCCAATCACACACCAGCCTGGCCACTGCACCTTTCAGAATGCAGGATTTTAAAACTAGTTCCCAAGGCCAGCACCTTGCTGTCATTCCACTAATGACAAAATATCTGCTCCCAGCACGCTGTCTCAATGTACAGGCACCTTTGAGGATGGTCCCAGGCTTTGTAAGGGTTCCATGTAGAAGCCTGCATTAGCATTGAGGGACATTTGTAATGACATTATTATTATTAAACAGTACTCCCCCCCCCCCATTATAAAACCTAATGTATGAGTCCACATGCTGGCCTGGTAACGCTGGACGATTCACTTTCTTTTTTTAAGTTGTTAAAACGAGAATAACAGTAATAGCCAGATGTCATATTGCACTCCTCCTCCAGTGATTCAAGCCCAAACCCTGCAAATTACTCTCCTTGTGCCCTCCCTCTCAACCCGACCCATCAGAATCAAGTTCTTGCCGCTTCCGACGGTCATCTAGAATTGTCACCATCTCTTCATCTTCAACCCACCCAACTTTGTCACTTTGCCATCATCTCTGCGAGTCTGCAAAAGTCCTTCCTCTTCTCTTCTTTTTCCACTCTGGCTCTACCACTCAGGGGCCAGGAGTGATCTAGCACAAACACACATTGAATCAGATCCACCCTCACTTCCACTTTGGTGACCTCCTGTGCATTTATAATAAATCTCATAAAACTCCTGCCATAGACTGTGAAGCTGTACATGACCTTGATTCTATATCCGCACATCTCCAGCTTCATTTCATTCCACTGCCCTCACCCCTATCGGCAGCAACCACTCTGCCATTCTTTTAGTTTTTCTTTCCCATCTTAGGGCCTTTGCATATCCTCTCCTCTCTATGCCTCATTGGTCCTTTGCATCACTGGCAAGACATTTAATAGTCACCTTTTCTGGGAGAACTCGTCTTCCTGTTTAGGTAGGTTCTCCCCACTGCTCACCTTTTCATTTTTGGTCCCTGTACTTGTTATTTCTTCATAACATTTATCACAATTTAAAATTACATGTGCTTAGTAACTTGGATATTATCTATTTCCATTTCTTCAACCCCTATGAGGGAGGTGATCCTCGACTGTTGTATTCCCTGGAGTACCCCCCACATCATGAACAGTTTAAAATTAAGTGCATCGTAGGTACTTAATAGATATTTGGTGGATGAATGACTGAAAAGGTTTTTTGAGGAGGAACAGATAATAATGCACATGAAGTCCTTACGCTTAGTACAGAGCAGGTGCTTAGTGGAAAGGATTCTATGCTTCTAGTAGAAATTTTAGAGAGTAAAATGGAAGAAGAGATTTAAAAATCATCCGGGCTCTTATGTTTAGAAGGACCCAAACGGCCAATTTGACCGTGGCACCACCAATATTTTGGGCCAGGCTATTCTGTGTTGTGGGGAGGCTGTGCTGTGCCTGGCAGGCCACTCAGCAGCCTCTCTGGTCTCTACCCATTAGATGCCAGGAACACCTTCCCCACCCCCTAGTGTGACAATGGGTCCCAGACAGCTACAAATGTTCCTTGGGGGGTCAAAATTATCCCCCATTGAGAGTCACTATGTGAAGCTTCTAAACTTACAAGGAATTTTCTCTCAGTGATTCAGTGCTGTGCAAATTTTAGTGTCCATAGGAATCATCTGGGGCCATTAATACGAAATCAGATGAGTGGTGCCCTACCTCAAGGGCCCAGGATCAACAGTGGGCCCAGGCATCAGGTACTTAATGAGCTTCCATGGGTGGAATGATACAGACCCTCAGACCCTAATGGGTGAAAACTCCTCCAGGAAGTTAGCCTAAACTAAGTTAGCCTCCTGCTAACCAGGTAACTAAGCATTGTACCAGGATCCCAACTCACCAGGACCCTGCCCTTGAGTTCCCCTCCTTCCAAGACCTTCCCCTGAATATCTTTTCAAACTAGCAACATAATGAAATTCTAGCTCAGCCAAAGCCCAAATTGCCTTATCTTCCATCAGGGAATAGACAAAAACTGACCACAGAGTTCAGCCAAAACCACTTATGATATATCAGTATCTCCTGCCTCCACCAGCAAACAAAAGAAATCTTGAGTTGTTGCCTGGGAGACATGTCTGCTTCTCAGAACAGTGTTGTCAGATCCATCTTTTTCCTGGTGGACCAGACTCTCATCTCTGAGAACAGGTGCTGAAGACCACTTGGTAGGCTTGGTCATAGTACCCAAAGTCAGATAAACCCAATGAGTCTTCTTTTAGGCTCCCTTGTTCATAGTCTATCTGTGGGCTGTTCTCAACTATTCTACTTCCCTCCTTTCAGGCCCATGGGAGGACTACACTTTGATGCTTCCTTTGAAGCTACGTGTGACTTGTTTTGGCCAATGAGATGTAAGCAGAAAACAACTTGTGTCACTCCGGGCAGAAGCTTTAAGAGCCAGTGTTGTCGTTGTGTAAGCAAGAGTAGGTACGGAGTCACCACAGAGAGGAGAACCACTGATGACCTACAATGGACATGTACGTAAGTCATGTAAGCAATAAACATATGCTGTACTAAGTCACTGAGACTTGGAGCCTGTTTTTGTTTGTTTGTTTGTTTGTTTTTTATTGAGACAGAGTCACACTTTATCACCCTGGGTAGAGTGCTGTGGTGTCACAGATCACAGCAACCTCAAACTCCTGAGCTCAAGCAATCTGCCCATCTCGGCCTCCCAGAGTGCTGGGATTATAGCACCTGGCCCTTTGGAGCCTGTTTTGTTACTGCAGCATAACCTCTCCTGACTTGACTGAACACTATCTTTCCTGAGCTTCACTGATTTTTCTATGACCATTATGATTTTTGTCCTATCTGAAAACCACTTACATAACATTTTTCTTACATCAACTCACTTCTTTTGACTTAGATCTATTTTAGAAGGAAATGTTATTATCCAGTGAAACACCAGTATCATAGGTAGAAAGCGATGGAGAAATAACCAGAATGAAACAAACCATTATATCATATGCTGATTTCATGCTTTTTACCTTTAAAGCTTCTGTTCTCTCTTTGTTAGAAAAGGAAGTCCCAAGGGCTTGTCAGTCTTTTGGATCCCCCAAAGCTGGCTCAGACTGTCAGCATATTTGACAACTGTACAGTATCAAGTACAAATTCTGGAACCTGACTTCCTGGGCTTGAATTCTAGTTGTGCTATGGATGAGCTGTGTGGCCTGGGACAAGTTACTTCACTGCTCTGTGTTTTACTTGCAAAATAGCAGTGATAATGAAGTGTATGTCATTGGGTCGTTGTGGGGATTACTTGTGTTAATGGAGATCGAAGGCTTAGAAGTGTGCCTGGCACATAGTAAGTGCTATAGAGGTGTTACCTATAAAATGACGGTGGTGGCTTGGTGCCCGTAGCACAGTGGTTACAGTGCCAGCCACATATGCTGAGGCTGGCAGGTTCAAATCCAGCCCAGGCCAGCTAAAACAACAATGACGACTGCATTAAAAAGTAGCTGGGTGCCTGTAGTCCCAGCTACTTGGGAGGCTAAGGCAACAGAACTGCTTAAGCCCAAGTGTTGGAGGTTGCTGTGAGCTGTGATGCCACAGCACTCTACTAAGGGTGACATAGTGAGACTCTGTCTCAAAAAAAAAAAATTTAAAAAAATAAAATGACAATGAGATCAAGATTTAAATGGGTTTAGACAAATTTCTGAATTCAATGGAGAGGAATGAAAAACCCTCTACTTTGGTTAAAAATAAATCACCTGGACAGTGAGATGGGGAGAGCTGTCTATGCAGCAGGTGACATAACAACACTTTAGAGATTTCACTTGGGGGTAGCCGCCCAAACCTCTATCTAATCCAGTCTTATGTGTGTCATTGGGGAGAATGAGGTGTCATGGCAAAGGAGCTAAGAGGTCCTCTGCATTCTGTTCTTAGAGGACCATATGTGGACAATTGTGCTTGGTTTCTGTTTTAATAGAACACTTAAAATTTTTCCTAGGTTGGGACAAGATGTGAAAGCTATGCCCCTTGAGCAATACGTATTGAGGAAGAGGAGAGAAGTGAGATGGTACAGTGGTCAAGGCCATTGCTGTTGAGAGATCAATGGCACAGCCATCTACACAGCTGTTTGAACTTTCAAAAACCATAGGCTCTTTAAGCATGATTTTCTTCATCTACAAAACAGGAATCAATAAGCCCTCTTTATAGACTTCTTTGCAGAATAAATGTGATAAGTCTTATAAACCTGACATGTAGTCACCCAGCTTCTAATTGTGTTACTTACGAATTCAAAGTAGTTCCCTTTGGAAAACAGTGCTTGCTGATTCTTAAAACTCCAGAGGACAAACCAGGACCAATAGATAGATGCTACTGGGAGCAAAGCTTAGGCTCAAAATGACTTTTTTTTTTTTTCAGTTTTTTGGCTGGGGCTGGGTTTGAACCCGCCACCTCTAGTATATGGGGTTGGCCAAAATGACCTTTCTATCAGACAGTTGTTCTACCAGAGAAAAAGCTGCTTTGTTAAATAGTAAGTGTCCTCTCATTGGAAGAATTAAGCCCAAGCTAAATGAGCACCTGCCAGGGAGGATGGTGAGAGGATTCAAGGAATAGATCAGAGGTCAAATCAAAGCAGTATCTCACAGGTGCAAACATCTTAAACAAAATACTATCAAAACAGCTGGGTAGGCTCAGTGCCTGTGGCTCAAGTGGCTAAGGCGCCAGCCACATACACCTAAGGTGGTGGTTTGAATCCACCCTGGGCCCACCAAACAACAATGATAGTTGTAACCAAAAAAATAGCCAGGTGTTGTGGTGGGTGCCTGTGATCCCGGCTACTTGGGAGGTAGAGGCAGGAGACTCACTTAAGCCCAGGAGTTGAAGGTTGCTGTGAGCCCTGATGCCACAGCACTCTACCAAGGGGAAGAGCTTGAGGCTCTGTCTCAAAAAAAAAAAAAAATCAGCTAGGTAATCTGGGGGGGGGGGGTTGATTTCTTGAACTCAGGAGTTCAAGATCAGCTTGAGCAAGATTGAGACTCCATCTCTACGAAAAATAGAAAAACTAGCCAGATGTTGTGGTGGGTGCCTGTAGTCCCAGCTACTCAGGAGGCTGAGGCAAGAGGACTGCTCAAACCCACGAGTTTGAGGTTCCTGTAAGCTATGACGCCACGGTAGTCTACCTATGGTGACCCAGTGAGACTCTGTCTCAAAAGAAAAAAATACTATCAAAACCAAATTCGTGTTGGGGAAACTGGATATTCACAGGTAAAAGAATGAAATTGGGCTTTTTTCTTTATATAATATGCAAAAAGTAACAAAAAATGGATTAGACCTAAAACTATAAAACCCTTAGAATAAAACACACAGGAAAAGCTTCATGACATTAGCTACAGCAGTGACTTCTTGGATATGACACCATAAACACAGGCAATAAAAAAATTAGATAGTCTTGGTGCTTGTAGCACAGTGGTTACAGCACCAGCCACATATACTGAAGTTGGCGGGTTCGAACCCAGCCCTGGCCAGCTAAACAACAATGACAACTGCAACAAAAAATAGCCAGATATTGTGGCGGGTGCCTGTAGTCCCAGCTACTTGGGAAACTGAGGCAAGAGAATTGCTTGATCCCAATAGTTTAAAGTTTCTGTGAGCTGGGATGCCACAGCACTCTATTGAGCGTGATATAGTAAAACTCTGTCTCAAAAAAAAAAGAAAGAAAGAAATTAGATAAATTGAAATATATGGAAATTAAAAACTTTTGCGTACCAAAGAGCACTATCAACAGAGTGAAAGGCAACCCATGGAATGGGAGAAAATATTTGTAAATCATGTATCTGATAAGGGGTTAATATACAGATTATATAAAGAACACCAACAACTTAACAACAACAAAAATAACAACTCTAGGCCTGGCGTGGTGGCTCACGCCTGTAATCCTGTAGCACTCTGGGAGGCTGAGACAGGTAGACTGCCTGAGCTCACAGGTTGGAGACAGCCCGAGCCAGAGCAAGACCTCATCTCTAAAAATATAGCCAAGCATTATGGTGGGTGCCTGTAGACGCAGCTACCTGGGAGGCTGAGGCAAGGGAATCGCTTGAGCCCAAAAGAGTCTGAAGCTGCTATGGGTTGTGATGCCACAACACTCTACTGAGGGTGACAAAGTGAGAACTCTGTCTCAAAAAAAAAAAAAAAATAACAACTTTATTTAAAAATGGGTAAAGGAATTAAATAGCCATTTCTCTGAAGAAGACATGCAAATAACCAATAAGCGTATAAGAAGATACTTAACATCATTAATCACTAAGGAAATGTAAATCAAAAGCACAATAAAATACCACTTTGTACCTGCTGGGATGGATATTTTAAAACAACAACAAAAAGGAAAATAACAAATATTGGTGAATGTGGAGAAAAACCATGCACTGCTGGTGGGAATTTAAAATAGGGCTATGGAAAGCAGTGTGGCAGTTCCTCAAAATATTAAAAATAGAATTACTATATGATCCTGCAGTTGCACTTCTGGTGTATGTAAAAAAAAATTGAAAGTAGGATCAGGAGGAGATATTCATAACCATGGTCATAGCAGCGTTATTCATAACAGCCAAAAGGTGGAAGCAACCCAAGTCTCCATCAGTGGATGAAGGGTTAAATAAAATGTGATCTATCCTTAAAGTGGAATATTACTCAACCTTAAAAAGGAAAGAAATTCTGTCACATGCTACTACTGTATGGATAACCCTTCAGGGCATTATGCTAAGGGAAATAAGGCAGCCACAAAAGTACAAATACTATATGATTCCATTCATGTATAAAAGATGTTTCAACAAGTGCTAAAAAAAAATGTTCCTGCCAATTGATATGCGAAGAAAAATAATGCAATAGAAAAATGGGTAAAGGATATGAAGAAGTGCACTCACAGCCTAGGAAACACAAATGACACAAGGAGTTCTCCCTCTCCAGTAAGAGAGGAAATGTGATTATAAGTGAAGGATCATTTTACATGGATTATCTTACAAAATCAAAGCCTGATGAGGATTTGAAGCAACCCTAACTCCTGAACACGACTGGTTGAAGTGTTTTGGGTAGGCAAGTGTGAGCAATTTACCAATAGCTCACTAAAGTGAAGATGTCCATTGCCTGAGATCCAGAAATTCTGCTCCTCCATGTTACCCTAGTGAAACTCCCATCCACAGGCATAAGAATGTTCTTGGGAGGGTCATCAAAGATAGTGACAAATTGGAAAAAACTCCATTGTCAAAAAATAGAATAAGGCTGGGTGCAATGGCTCATACCTGAAATCCCAGCACTTGGGAGGGTGAAGTGGGTGGATTGCCTGAGCTCACGAGTTTGAGACCAGCCTGAGCAAAAGCGAGACCCCCCCATCTCAAAAAAATAGTTGGGTATTGTGGAGGGCACCTGTAGTCCCAGCTACTCCTGAGGGAAGAGAATTGCATAAGCCCAAAAGTTTGAGGTTGCTGTGAGCTGTGATGCCATGGCACCCTACCAAGGGTGACAATGTCAAACAAAGAACAAACAAACAAACAAGAAAAAACCAGAGTGGAATGAATATACTTGGGATATTCACACACAGCACTTTAAATAGGTGATCTAGTAAAAAGCCATTATGTGGAGTAAATAAAAGTTGCTGAAGGATGCCTATGATGTACCATTTAAATAAATTTTCCAGGGGAGAGAACTCTGACTCATGCCTATAATCCCATCACTTTGAGAGCTTGAGGTAGGAGCATCCCTGGGGGCCAGGAGTTTAAGACCAGCCTGGGCAACATAATGAGACCCCTTTTCTACAAAAAGTATAAAAAATTAGCCAGATGTGGAAGCATGGGCCTATAGTCCCAGCTACTTGGGAGGCTAAGCCAGAAGGATGACTTGACCCTGGGAGGTTGAGGCTGCAGTGACCTATGTTAATGCCACTGCATTTCCAGCCTGGGTGACAGAGTGAGACCCTATAAAAAGGTAGATAACCTGGATATGCAAAATAATATTATATATTATTTATGTGGCCATGTCTGGTGAAAAGTATGAAAACATGTCTAGTAATGATAAACACCAAAGGTTGACAGTGGTCACCTATGAGAAGGGTAGCAGGGAGGGTGACAGAGGGCTTCAACTCTTAAGTACAAGGTTTTATTTTTTTTATTATAATAAAAAATAAATCCAAAGAAAATATTGCCATGTCGTAGGATTTGAGAAAATGAACGGTGAATTCATTGATTTTCACAATATTATTCTCTGTATTTTCTGCATAGTTATAATTTTCCTCCTTTAAAAAACAGAGAAATGAAGTTAAGAAAAAAAAACCAACTGCCTTCCTATATAACAGCAACAGATAATTTGGTAGTATAATTTTTAAAAAATAAGTCTGGCAGGTTCGAATCTGGCCAGGCCAGCTAAATGATAATGACAACTGCAATAAAAAATAGCTGGGCAGGCTTGGCGCCTGTGGCTCAAGTGGCTAGGACACAAGCTACATGCTGCATCTGAGCTGGCAGGTTCAAATCCAGCCCGGGCAGGATTTGATGGCTGCAACAGTGATGGCTGCAACCAAAAAATGGCCGAGCATTGTGGCAGGTGCCTGTGGTCCCAGCTACTTGGGATGCGGAGGCAGGAGAATCGCTTGAGCCCAGGAGTTGGAGGTTGCTGTGAGCTGTGATGCTACAGGACTCTACAGAGGGTGACAAAGTGAGACTCTGTCTCATAATAATAATAATAATAATATTTAAAATACCTAGACAATTTGCACACTGACAAACAACCCTTAAAAAAAGTTGAGAAGACTATTTTTAAAAAACAGCAAGGAATATATCGAAAATATAGTATTTCTCCTAGCGTCAGAGAAAGCTCTAACAACAGGTGTTAATGGTTTTCAAGGGCACCTGTCTAGGGGCCCTGCACGCTGTCTCTTAGATGGAGTGGCCAAGTCATTGCTGTGTGTCTAAGAAGTTCTCTAATGGTGAGATTTTGCATCTTTCTTTAATCCAACATTTTTCAAACATCTAACAATAGACTCCTTCTGTCTGAGTGATCTCATCTTGGGAAAGGCTAACTTAGTGACCTCAATGTTTTCTTTCAATTCTGCCAGTCCACCGCACTGTTCCAGGCTCTGCCACTAACTTGTAAGACTTTGGCTCAATCGCCTTTCCTCTTGGGCCTCAGTTTATAAAGCTATTTTATGGGTGTGTTTAAACTACAAGGTCTCTTACCTTTCTCTTGCTCTAAAACCTGGTATTGGAGCCCTAAGGGTAGATGACATTTTCACTTAATTTTATTCCTCTTTCGCTGATTAACTTTTCTTACTTTTACTAAATCAAAAAGAGGAATCACGAAAACACAGAGAAGTAAAATAAAAAAGAATCCAATTTACTCCAAAAAAATGTCGCTTGTCAAAAGGTAAAATCATAGCTGGTGTTTATGGAGCCTTTACATGCCAAGGACAAACTAAGATAGCTCATTTAACTTCATTTATCCTCCTTGAACAGATGAGGAGACTGTTCAGTGTACAGATGAGGGTCAGAGAGGTAAAGCAACTATCCAAGGGCCTAAAGCTGGAGTAGTTCTAACTCTGCAGCACAAAGTCTCAGCCACCACATTAGGCCTCCTCCTGTGAAGGGACCCTTCATTGCTGCCAAGATTCCTTTTCCTCCCAACTCCCTAAGTTTTCAGGGTTCTCTCATCTCTCCAGAGGGGCTATGGACACGGGTCTCTTCCAAAAACAAAACTCTGTGCCTTCACTGTACACAGACCTGTGTCCCTCCCCCAAACTCAGCCCACCTTATCTCTAGAAAAACTATTGACACTCAGCTGAAGAAGGGGAAAAAAATAAGCCTCTCCCCATCCCAACTCCACCCCCCAAATCTCTGGATTTGGGGTAAATTCACAAGTGAGAGGACAGAAGAATGGGTGTGTAATTAAGTTTCAAATTGACCATTGTTTTATGTGAATGTTTGATAAAGAGAACACAATGGCTGCCAGATGGGGGCTGGGAGTGAGAGTGCCCATGTGGACAATTCTAGAAGATATGCCTGGAGTCCTGGAGCCTGGCCTGGGACTGAGGGGTAGCCAGGCTGCAAGGTAGAGACACCAAAGATAATTTGGGTGTGGGGAGAAGGCGCAGCTAAAGAGGTTTGGCTAGAAGTGGTCCACTCAGTAACAGAAAATGGAGACAGGATGAGTTGACAGCGAATTGAAGGGACTAGACCAGCGCTGCCTGGTAGAAATACAGTGCAACACACAGATGTAATTTTAAATGTTCTCATAGTCACATTTTAAAAAATACTAAATCTATGGAAACCGAAGATTGCTCTTATATATAATGAGCTTTCCCTTGGTCTTAGCAATCCCAAACTTAAGAGCCCTTGATGCCCAGAGAGGTAACTGAAACATAAGGAACAGATGGGGTATGAGACATTTCACTCTTCTGTAAGAAAAACAGTGCAGCAGATATAATGGTTTGTATTCATTGATATAATATCAGTGTAGGGACACTAAGGAATAGTGGGGACTGTGGCAAGTGTGAGAAAGCACACCCAGTCTAAGTTCTAGGAGACTCCTCTTCATGGACATAGGGGAAATCACTGTTGCCAAAACTTTTAATTTGTTTCTTTTTTGAGGCAGGGTCTCACTCTGTTGCCAAGGGTGGAATGCAGGGGCGTCATCATAGCTCACAGCAACCTCAAACTCCTGGGGTTAAGCTATCCTCCTGCCTCTTGAGTAGCTGAGACTACACACCTGGCTAATTTTCCTATTATTTGTAAAGATGGAGTCTTGCTTTTGCTCATGCTGGCCTCAAACTCCTGACATCAGGCAGTCCTCCAGCCTCTGACTCCCAAAGTGCTAAGATTATAGGCATGAGACACGCCCTTCCCAGTTTTTAATTTTTTGAAAGAGACTGGAAGTCAAGATTTTTAATGGTTAGCAGTCAATTCAGATTTTATTTTTTTTAAAAATTGAGTGGGCTGCTGGGCGCAGTGGCTCATGCCTGTAATCCCAACACTGAGAGGCTGAGGCTGGAGGATTGCTTGAGCTCCAGAGTTCAAGGCTTGTCAGAGCAAGAGTTAGACCCTGACTCATGAAAAGCATTGAAAAACCCAGCCAGGCGCCACTGTGAGCACCTGTAATCCCAGTAGCTTCGGCGTCTGAGGCAGCAGGATGCCCACAGCCTGAGTCTGACGTTGCAGTGAGCTATGACACCATTGTACTCTGCTCAAGGCATAGGGTAGAACTCTGTCTCTACAAAAAAAAAAAAAAAAATTGAGTGGGCTGGACCTCAACCTCTGGTCTCCTTTAAACCACTTTTTTTTTTTTTTTGGAGCAGAGTCTCACTATGTCGCCCTGGGTAGAGTGCCATGGCATTACAGCTCACAGCAACCTCAAACTCTTGGGCTTAAGCAATTCTCTTGCCTCAGCCTCCCAAGTAGCTGGGACTAGAGGGGCCCACCACAAAATGCCTGGCTATTGTTTCGTTCTTGTTGTCACTGTTGTTTAGTTGACCCGGGCCGGGTTCAAATCCACCAGCCCCAGTGTATGTGGCCAGCACCCTAACTGCTGAGCATGGGTGCCAAACCTCCTTTTATTTTATTTTATTTTTTTATTAAATCATAGCTGTGTACATTAATGCAATCACTAGGTACAGTGTGGTGTTTTCATATACAATTTGAAATATTCTCATCAAACTGCTTACCATAGCCTTCAGGTCATTTTCTTAGTTATTGTGTTAAGACATTCATACTCTGCTTTTAGAAAGATTCACATGTACCCTCGTAAAATAAACCATAGAGGTGACCCCACCAATCACCCTCCCTCCACTCATCCACCCCTTCCCCTCCCCTTTCCCCCTCTCCATATTCTAAGGCTATAATTAGGTTATGGCTTTCCTATGAAAGCTATAAATTAGTTTCATAATAGGGCTGTATACATTGGATACTTTTTCTTCCATTCTTGAGATACTTTGCTAAGAAGAACATTTTCCAGCTCCATCCATGTAAACATGAAGGAGGTAAAGTCCCCATCACCAAACCTCCTTTAAAGCATTTTTATGAGTTTAAATCATATCGTGCAGAAGAGGAAACTGAGGTTCAGAATGGTTAAATGTTTTCCTGTTCCCCAGCAAAGACCAGGAATTGGCTCTTCAGGTTCCCATCCTAGGTCATTTCTGCTATGAAGCTAATCACAAACATTGCTTTTCCCTGTTCTTACGAGTTTACCCGGCGCCAGGTTCTGTGCTGTGCATACACTATTAGGATGAAACCACGCAGGGGGTACTGTTTGGGTAACCGAGGCTCAGAAAAGGGAAGAAAATTGCCCGAGGTCACACTGTGGGGCTTGAATCTGAGTCTCTGGGTGATTACAAGCTTCTAGATGCTTCCACCTGCTATATCCCACTTCTGAAGGACCTCAGAGAATGATGGTTTCCATCTGGGGCTCCTCTGAGGGACAAGGGGCTGAGGGTAGGCAGCCTCCTGAACCTCACACTTGCTTCAACCCTTGCACCTCGAAGATCCTTCCTGTGAACTGCCCTCCGGGGAAGATTTTGTTTGAAGACGGTCTTCGCTGACTTTTTTCCCCGAAGACCACTTATCTGCCCATGCTTTCTCAATTTAGGCCCAGAGGTGGCACGTCAGGACCAGGGTGGGACCAC
The DNA here is from genome assembly GCF_000181295.1 of Otolemur garnettii. Lineage (NCBI taxonomy): Eukaryota > Metazoa > Chordata > Mammalia > Primates > Galagidae > Otolemur > Otolemur garnettii. The sequence continues at coordinate 6,706,141 of NW_003852418.1, read as the reverse complement.
ACCTGGGTTTCCTTCCTTGGTCTCCATACTGAGCCTGAGGGCAGCTGAGTCCCGCCTGGGAAGCTGCCCAAGGGTGTGCCCTGGCCTCTCTCGGCTCTGCCCAGGGAAGGGCTGCCTGGCCGTCTCCCTGTCTCACCACTTCCTCCGCCTATTTGAATAACTTTTTGACCTGTTCCTTAGTAAGCTCCCAAGGCATGGTTGCCACCACTGTTTGTCCCAGGGAACCCTGGGGCCTTTGCAGTTTGGTGGCCCAGGCGTGGTCAATCCCACGGCAGACAGTTGTCAAACAGAGGCCGTCTGGGCGGAGGGAGGCCTGTTTACCCAGGGCAGAGCCCAGGCAGAGGCTGCAGCTTCCTCCCTCCATCACGGACCCATCCAGCTGCTCAGCACACTGACTCAGCTGTCCTCATCTGTATTTGCTCATTCCACAGACATTTATGGAGCGCCTACTGTGTGCCAAGCATTGTTCTCCAAGCTGGGGATATGGCAGGGAACAAGACAGTCAGATTCCCCGCTGTAATGGAGCTTCTGTTGTAGTGAAGGAGATAGATGATAAACAGATCTATGGACGTGTCATGTCAGAGCTATAGAGGATAATGGGATTGACAGTGATGGACGAGGTGGGCCAGTCTTAGATTTGGGTGTCCAAGTCCTGAGTGGAGGACATCTGAGCTGAAGCTCAACCTGAGAGAAGGAATGAGCTACGGGAAGGTCTGGGGGGAAGGTGTTCTCAGCAGAGGGAAGTATATGTACAAAGGCCCCTTAGGTAGCTTGACTGAAAGACAGTCACAGGCCAGTGTGGCTGCCGCGGATCAGCAAAAGGGAGAAAAACAAGAGACTATCAGACAAGAGTCAGAGCCTGCAGGGCCTTTTTGGGCAAAGAAAAGAGCTTGAGCTTTTTTAAGGGTTATGCAAACCCCTCAGAGAGTCTTCAGCTGGGATTTGACCCTGAATTTCTGTAACGCTGCTTTTTCCCTCCATGACTTTCTGCCCCAATTCTCGGGTGTTTGAAATAGTGTTTCATTCGCCTCCTTTCCTTTCTAACTTTTTAATCGAAGCTGCATATGGACACAGTTGAAAAAGTCAAATGCTGCAAGGCTTATGGTTGCTCCCGCATTTTCTGAACCAGATCCCCATCACCTAGAGGCTACTACCTGCAACGATTGTAGCTGCTTTCTTCCTTCCCTGGTGTGTTCCTCTATATTGTCTTTCTAAATGTCCTGGTTATGCTGCTACGTCTTGATTGCCCAGTTATAAATGTAATGTGTTAACTTGTTAGTATGAGAGATCTCATGTACCAAGGGCTATAGCGCATGTGGAGGTAACTCAACACAATAGAACCTCTGCAAGTTGACCACTCAAGGGACTGTAACAAACTGGTCCACGTACAGAGGTGGTCAACATAAGGAACTAGGCCTACGGTACTGGCACGTACTTGTGGTGCATGTCTGGTCTATGAGAATTAGGTCAACTTGAGGAAGTGGTCAGTGTAGGGAGGTGGTTGGCCTCTCATGAGAGGTCATCAATCAATTTTCCAGCTAGGAAGGAAGGAGTTGGGTGTCCCTGGACAGCTGTGTGAAGGAGATAAATTCCTCTCACATTTTGGGTTTGTGGGCAGGTAGTATTGTCCTTATATATATATTTTTTGAGACAGAGTCTTAAGCTGTCACCCTGGGTTGAGTGCTGTGGCATCACAGCTCACAGCAACCTCAAACTCTTGGGCTTAAGCGATTCTCTTGCCTCAGCCTCCCTAGTAGCTGGGACTACAGGTGCCTGCCACAATGCCTGGCTATTTTTTGTTGTAGTTGTTGTTGTTTAGCTGGCCTGGGCTGGGTTCGAACATGCCACCCTCAGTGTATGTGGTTGGCACCGTAACCACTGTGCTACGGGCGCCGAGCCAGTATTATCCTTGTTCATACAGTATTTAGGTTTGAATCCCTGCTGTGCATCTCGTGAGCTATGGGCTTTGGGTAAACTACTTAACTTCTCTGAGCCTTTGTTCTCCCTCTTGAGAAATGGGTATGATGACAGTACCTTCCTCAGTGGGCAGCTGTGAAGATTAAGGGAGTTAATTTGTAGATAGCACTTACTTGGAACAGTGCCTGACCCCTAGTAAGTATTATATTAGGATAAAACAACTGAAAGCTAGAAAATGAATGAGCCAAGACTCAGATCTGGGCCTTCTGATACCAAGTTCAGTGTCTGGCCCCCAAGCCCCAGGCATTTCTTTTTCTTTTCTTTTCTTTTCTTTATTTTTAATTAAATCATAACTGTGTACATTAATGCATTTATGGAATACAATGTTCTGATTTTATGTACAATTTAGAATGCTTACATCAAACTGGTTAACATAGCTTTCACCTCACTTACCTACTTGTTGTGTTTATACTCTTCTCTTATTAGTTTTGACATGTACCCTTGCACTGTGCACAGTAGGTGAGGTCCTACCAATTACCCTCCCTCCTCCGGACCTCCCCCTTTAGTTCCCCTCCCTCCTCTTCCCTCCTTCATTCTGGACTATTGTCGTGTTTTAACATTCATGTGAAAGTGTGGATGGTTATATATTGGTTTCATAAAAGTACTGAGTACATTGAATACTTTTTCTTCCATTCTTGAGATACTTTACTAAGCAGAATATGTTCCAGCTCCATCCATGTAAACATAAAAGATGTAAAGTCTCCATCTTTTTTTTTTTTTTTTTTTTGAGACAGAGTCTCAAGTTGTCGCCCTGGGTAGAATGCCATGGCATCATAGCTCATAGCAATCTCAAACTCTTGGGCTTAAGTGATTCTCTTGTCTCAGCCTCCCAAACAGCTGGGGCCACAAGTGCCCCCCACAATGCCCGGCTATTTATTTTTATTTTTTGCAGTTTTTGGCCGGGGCCAGGTTTGAACCCACCACCTCCGGTATATGGGGCCAGTGTCCTACTCCTTTGAGCCACAGGCGGTGCCCAGCAGCTATTTATTTGTTTTGTTGTTGCAGCTGTTGTTGTTTTAGCTGGCCCAGATCGAGTTCAAACCCACCAGCCTCAGTGCATGTGGCCAGCGCCCTACTCACTGAGCTAGGGGGGCCACATCCAAAGTCTCCATCTTTTTATGGCTGCATAATGTTTCGTGGTATACATATACCACAGTTTGTTAGTCCATTCATGGGTTGATGGGCACTTGGGTTGTTTCCATTCTTTTCTTTTCTTTTTTTTCCTGAGACAGAGTTTCACTTTGTCACCTTCGGTAGAGCACCGTGACGTCATAGCTCATGGCAACCTCAAACTCTTGGGCTCAAGTGATCCTCTTGCCTCAGCCTCCTGAGTAGGTGGGACTAGAAGCACCTGCCACAATGCCCAGCTATTTTTAGAGATGGGGTCTCGCTCTTGCTCAGGCTGGTCTTGAACTCATGAGTTCAAGCAATCTACCTGTCTCAGCCTCCCAGAGTACTAGGATTACAGGTGTGAGCCATGGCGCCTGGCCTAGAGCTAGTTCTGCCCAGCTAAGGACCACATGTCCCAGACTCCTTTGCACTTAGCTAGGGCCATGTAACTAGTTCTCATCAATGGAGTGTGACTAGAAGTGATGTTTCTGTTACTCTGGGTCAGGGCCATTTCTGGGATCCCTGGATGACTACAGGACAAAGATAAATAAACGTCTAACTTAAATTTTGGGTTTACTTGTTACATCATCTAGTACTGCTGGAACTAACACGATCTAATCAATTGCATGACCCATTACTGGGTGAAGATGACAATTTAAAAGACATGGTTCTAGTCTTCTGGTTTTCCAAACATTTTTGAACTGTGGAGTCCTTTCATTAAATGATTCATTCAAAAGTCAAAAATGGAGTGTCTCTGATTGAACCAGAGGTTGCAGGATGAGGTGAGTCTGGTCCATTTGAACACACCCCTTCCCCATTACCCTCAAAATGAATCCAGGAGCATCTGTCCTGACTCTGCCCTTGTGTGACACCCGCTGAGCCAAGCGATTGTCATGCCTCCATTTCTCAGAAGAGGAGATACAGAAGCAGCAGAATGACTTGAGTGAGGTCACAGGCAGCCACCCAGGGCCACAGCCATCTTCTGGGCCTGTCTACATCTCCATTTCTATGCCTCCTATTTGCTCCTCCATTGTAAAGAAGCCACGCACGCTCACAGCCATGAACCAGTGCCCCTGAAGAAGAGACCCCGGGCGTCATAGGGCAATAGGAGGCTTGTAACAAAGCCTTGTCCTGACTCTCCAGCCAGACAGTTGCATCCTGGGACCTCAATTCATTTCAGTTTGTCTCGTGACAGCCAAAAGGTGTGCCCTAGATGCTGTAATTCTCACCCCCATTTGACAAATGGAGCGTTAAGGCACAAAAGACGGAGTAAATTTACTTGAGGTCACACAGCGACTAGCTGATCATCTGAACCCAGGCAGCCTGACTCCAGAGTCTGAGCCCCTTGGATGCTATTACGAGGGATGACAAGGGCAGATGGAAGAATAAATATTGGTGCCAGGCTGGATTTTAATACCTACTTGCTGTGTGGTGCAGGGAAAGTCATCTAACAACTCTGACTCTCAATGTCTTTGTTTCTAAAATAACTTTGAGGGTTATTTCAAGAATTAACAGGGAGGAAACATAACATAGCCAGCATCCTGCCCATCACATAGAAGAGGCTGAAATGGAAACAAATGTATTTCCTCCTTGTAGACCCATCCTTATGCTAGACGCAGGTAAGTCAGAAAAAAATGGAAGACACAGTTCCTGCACTTAAAACGCATCTCGGGATGCCTTTAGGAACAAGATAAATCATTCATGAAACAACCAGATGGGTCCCAAGATACCTACAATGAAGGACAGAATTAAATGCAGTCAAGTGCAAGTGAAATGAGTGTGGTGTGTAGCCAGGCTCCAGACCTTTGCATATGCTGTTCCCTCAGCTGCAACACTCTTCTCTCGCTTCTTCTGGCTGACTCCTGCTAAATGTTCAGGTTTCAGCTTAGATATCCACACCTCCAAGCGAACAGCCCCCTGGCCTGTCCCCCTCCTCCCAAGACCCTCTGAGTCCCTCAGTGCCCTATTGAGCCACACGATGGCCCTCTGTCCTTGTTTGCTACTGGCTTGGTGTCTTCCCACCAAATTGGGCGCATCTGGGATCTGAAGCCAAGTTTTAACCTCACATCTTCCTCCAGTGCCTAGCAAAACATCTCGCACACCTGGAGCCCCAGTAGACACGTAAGCAAACAACGAATGAATGGATGCAGGAGGCTTCTGGGAGAAGAGGGAGACAGAACACACTCTGGGGGTCCATTTCCTCCCTTTCCTAAATGGGACAAAGTAAGACAATGGTTTGGCATATTCCAGATGACCTGGATACCCAAAATACGTAAGGAATTCAGTAAAAAGTTACAGGTTCTTACTACTCACGCCAGGAGATTCTGATTCACTGAGTCTGGAGTGGAGCCCTGAAATATGTTGGTTTAAAAAAGTTTTACACGGGCCCCATAAATACATCAATGTACAAAGTTATAATTTAATAAAAACAATAATAATAATAATAATAAAGCCTGTACACTAAAAAAAAAAAAAGAAAGTTTCCCATGGGCTCGGAGCCCATAGCTCAGCGGCTAGGGCACTGCCCACATACACCAGAAGGTGGCAGATTCGAACCTAGCCTAGGCCCGCCAAACAACAATGACAACTATAACCAAAATACAGCTGGGCGCTGTGGCAGGAGCCTGTAGTCCCAGCTACTTGGAAGGCTGAGGCAAGAGAATCGCTTAAGCCCAAGAGTTTGAGGTTGCTGTGAGTGAGTGAGTTGTGATGCCACGGCACTCTACCGAGGGTGACATAGTGAGACTCTGTCTCAAAAAAAAAAAAAAAAAGAAAGTTTTGCCCATACAGCTGGGTTTATGAATCCCAGGGGCTGAAGTCTGAATTGAGGTGGGAGGGGATGATGACATGGAGAGGGGAGGTGGGAAAGGAGTGGGCGGAGACTAGACTGCGGGAATGAAGGGTGGGAACAGCCCTAGCCTTCCAGACACAGTCCCCTGTCCCACCAACTTAGGACCCATCAGCCTTTCACAGGGACAAAGCATGTTATAGTTTGCATCACCTTTTCTCTTTCATTAGCTCATGGAATCTTTACAACCACCATCCTTCATTGGCTGGATTAAGAAATTGAGGAGCAGGGAGCTGGAGCAAAGCACCACCTTCACGGAGTTTTAAGTGGGGAAGCTGCTGAACCAAACCACCGTGATGACGGCCTCTGCTCTAGCCTGAGGTTGATGCTGTTGGTCATAGGGACTAAGCCTCCATACCTGGGGAAACTAGGCTCATCTAGCACTTAGAAACAGACACAGTACCACCCTGATGGAGGATTATTGACCAGTGGCTAAGTCATCACTTGTCTCCTTGCTTGTTTTGTCCAGAGCTTTTGAAGGTGTTATTAGCAATTCTAGGCCATCTCAGCCAACCCTATGTAATCCATCCATCCATCCATCCATCATTTAATCTACCTGCCCACCAATCATATCACTCATCCATCCATCCTCCCCCTACCCTCCACCCGTCCAACTACTTATTCACCCGTATATCACCTGCATTTTCATATCTCTCCACCATTCCTATCTATCTATTTATTAATTCATCCACCCATCTATCCACTTATTCTGGAAAAATTCACTTTCTGATAGAACAAATAAGTACTAATTCATCCATTTGTCCCATCCATCTATTCCAACCATCCATCCATCCACCCATCAATCCACCTACCAATCCCCCAACCCAGGTATCCATTCATTCATCCATCCATCTTCCCATTCATTCATCCATTCAATTAACTTTCATCAAAGTCTACATGGAGCAGCCTGTGTAAGTATGTATAACAAAAAGAATCAGGCAAATATAGACCTTGCCTTCTAGGAGATTTGAGGTACTAACAGAAATTGCAAACTACCAAAGAGCCAAAATAAATAACCAAGGGAAACTTACTGAAATGAAAACAAGGGTAGGAAAGCAATAAGGCCAGGAGTCAGGTTAGTACACAGATAGGTACACTGTAGTATCTTATCCGCACAGTCGCTCAGGGCAGCCCCAAATCTGCCTCTGAGCAAGATCCTGGCACTTAAAGAAAATACTGCAATACAAGAGTCACAAAATACACAAGTGTGGTGGACACTTCCCTGCAGCTGCTCTGGCTCACCAATAACACACTGGTGTTACACGTGTGCTGGGGTACACTTGTCTTGCTGGAGACATTATTGGCTGGCACGATTGATGGGAGCTGCTACTGGCATCTACTGAGTAGAGGCCACAGATGCCGTTTAATATCCCACAATGCACAGGACAACCCCCACGATAGAGAATTCCCCAAGCCAACATGTACACGGTGCTGAGGTTGACAGCCCTTTGACTATGCCAAAGCCTCAGTTTTGTGTGGAGCCATAGTGTGCCAGACCCCAAGAGAAAAATTACTGATTTAGGCCAGTCTTGACTTTCTCATCTTTTCCCTTGAACTTGGGAAATCTGCTGGGAGGTTTCTGGGACACAAGAAACAGGAGCATTAAGGAAAACCTCTTCTCCTCCTGCCTCCAGTTTGAGATGCTTAAGTACAGATGTGATGCCTGGTGCTGGGACAGGCACCATGGGTCGTAAAGGAACAAACACAAGGGCCACAAGCCAACGCAATGAGGACTGCAGAGAGGAGGGAGGGGAAGAGACGGATGTGGGTGACATCGACGACCAGCGTCTAGAGCTCTTTCCAAGCCCCTCCTCGAATGCTTATGGAGTATTTCTTCTGTGCCAGTCACACAGCATGAGGCATTGTGAGCCAAGTGAGGAGAGCAAACTACCAATGTCCCAGACCTCTGGGAGTTTACAGCCTGGTGCCGGGAGAGACAGACACCACAATTCATACCAACAACTATCTGATCAGAGTCACAGTGAGAAGGATGAAGCCGAATCCAGGGTGCCCTGGAAGCACCAGAATCTGAGGAGGGCCAAGTCCACACCAAGTGCAGCTCTTTAGATACAGTCCTGCTCGGGTCCAAGACGGGAAAAGAACAGCGAGGTCTTCCTGTGTGCTTACTGCGTCGCCACTGGTCACACCCTTTGGGGATTCCTGCTTTTGGTCCTCACCACAGTCGTGCCCTCCACTCCCTCTAACTCACACTCTGTTCTGTGCCATGTCCCTTACCCAGCAACTCACCTCTGCCATTGCCATCTCAGGAGATAGTTATTGCTATCCCACTCAAGAACCCCACAACAGGATTTGTTTTATCAGAAAGTGAGTTTTCTCTGGAGCCTCCCAACAGACCTCCCTAGAGTTCTGAATGGTGATAATGACTTATAGGGCCACATAGCTTAAAAAAAAGAAAAGGAAAAAAGTGAGGAGGAGATAGTAGTTCTAAGATGCTAACCCAGACTTATTTTGTCCAGAAAACAGGGCCTTTAGGCCCTATCACACATACTACTACAGCTAATGTCCCACTGTTCCAGCACAAGTGTCCCTTTTGTTGCTGTGTGCTGCAAACCCGGTCATTGCAGCCCTCCTTCTCTGCTCAGCCACATCCCCAGCCTGGTCCAGAGCGTCCTCATCAGCTACACTGCAGCAGGTCTAGAGTCAGAGGATTTAAAAAAAACAAAAGATCCCAAACATCCTGAACAAGAGTGAGACCCTGTCTCTAAAGCTAGGTGGGCGCTGTGGCTACTTGGGAGGCTGAGGCAAGAGGATCACTTGTACCCAAGAGGATGAGGTTGCTATAAGCTATGACACCATAGGACTCTACTGAGAGCAACAGAGTGAGACTCTGTCTCAAAAAATAAAGAGGCTTGGCGCCTGTGGCTCAAGTGGCTAAGGCACCAGCCACATACACCCAAGGTGGTGGGTTCAAATCCAGCCCGGGCCCACCAAACAACAATGATGGCTGCAACCAAAAAATAGCTGGGCGTTGTGGCGGGCGCCTGTGGTCCCAGCTACTTGGGAGGCTGAGGCAGGAGAAGCGCTTGAGCCCAGGAGTTGGAGGTTGCTATGAGCTGTGATGCCATGGCACTCTACCCAGGGGGATAGCTTGAGGCTCTGTCTCGAAAAAAATAAAAGAAAGAAAGAAAGAAAAAATAATCCCAACAACAAAGAAAAAGAAAAAATAATCCTGAGCCTTAGATTTCTCTTCTCCCCTTGAGAAGAGATGACAATATTATTTATTAAGATGACAATATTATTTATCTCAGACACAGTGGTTGTGAGAACTGGATGAACTAATGGGTAAAGAACATCCACCATCCACCCAACCAGCCGTTCTAACAATTGCTGAAGGCTTGCTAGGGGCCGAGATGGAGGAACACGAGGGCGTCCTACCAGGTGCAGCGACCTGGAGACAGTAAGAGGCTGTCAGGTTGGCTCCGTTCCTGTGGCTCAAGTGGCTAAGGCACCAGCCACATACACCCAAGGTGGTGGGTTCAAATCCAGCCCGGGCCCACCAAACAACAATGATGGCTGCAACCAAAAAATAGCTGGGCGTTGTGGCGGGCGCCTATAGTCCCAGCTACCTGGGCCAGCTACTTGGGAGGCTCAGGCAGGAGACTTGCTTGAGCCCAGGAGTTGGAGGTTGCTGTGAGCTGAGATGCCATGGCACTCTACCCAGGGGGACAGCTTGAGGCTCCTGTCTGAAAAAAAGAGGCTGTCAGGTCAAATCACCGTTGTATTATCCCCTGAGAGGGACTCTGTGGGGCCTCCTGCTCAAGGACCTGGGCTGTCCTGTGGGACCTGCCTGTCCAGTCCCTTTGAGAAGTGCAAGGTCTTCCTCTGGTCACAGGCTCAGCCAAGTTGTGCTTGGTGTCTTTACACCAGGTCTTGTAGATTAAGGGATGCCTCGCCCTTTAGCTCTGTTGTCTCCTCTAATCCCCCCTCCTCGGAGAGAAAGGTTCTGTTGTTATCTCCATTTTACAGAGGAGGAAATAGGTTCAGAGAGGGGAAGTGTCTTGCCCAAAGTCACACAGCTGGTGTGTGGGATGGGTCCTCGAGGAGTTTGGTTCTTTGGCCTCTGCTACTTCCAGGATGTCTAATCCTACTTAACAGTGGGGCAAAGCCAAAAAGATCCTCCTGGACCAGAGTCAGGAGGCCAGTCCCTGATTCTGTCATGCACTGGCCATCTGTCCTGAGCTAACGATGATGTGAAGTAATATTTGTGAGTCCCTGGTGTGGGGGACTTTACACTCTTGGTCCCCTTTAGCTATCCACAGTGACCCTAAGACACATCCCAGTGGTGTCTCTACTTCAGAAAGAAAGTCACAGAGGCAAAGAGACATTGACAAATTTGAGTCAAGTCACAGAACTAGAACTGAGAGCTATTGGATTCCAGAGGTCAAGCTCTTTACATGCATGTGATTTTTAAAATGCACTTCTTTTTTTTTTTTTTTTTTGAAGCAAAGCTTCAAGCTGTCACCCTGGGTAGAGTGCAGTACCATCACAGCTCACAGCAACCTCCAACTCCTGGGCTCAAGCGATTATCCTGCCTCAGCTTCCCAAGTAGCTGGGACTACAGGCGCCCACCACAACGCCCGGCTATGTTTTGGTTGCAACCATCATTGTTGTTTGGCAGGCCGGCTGGATTCGAACCCCGCCAGCTCAGGTGTCTGTGGCCTGCGCCTTAGCTGCTTGAGCCACAGGCACCGAGCCTGCACCTCATTTTTTTAAGAATCCAGAAAAAGTAAGACAAACATCCTCTTGAATCTCCTTGCTCACAAACAAAAGTGTCACCAGCTTCTTTGTGCCCTTCAACAAATTTGCTATGCAAATATCAAACGCATATGTACACATATACATCGACATCCGCTTTGTCAGAAACCGAACACGTTCATCAGCTTGCTGTTTTCACCTTGCGGAACCTGGAGGGTCTTCCTTCTCGGTAGACAGCTGAGAAGAGACCTCCATCTACAGTCTTCCAGTCAGCAAAGGGACGGCATTCCAGAGTAAAGATGCACTGCTTTATTTACCTCCTCCCTCTACTGAGGGCCAAGCTGGGGTCACCCCGAGTAGCACAGCCCTTCGCTGCCAGTAACACACTTGCCTGGCCTTGCGTCTGAGTTTTACACATTCACCACAAGATATTCTCCTTTTCCGATGCCCTGTGCCGTGCGGCCCTTTCTACAGGTGTGGAGGGACCCGGCCGATGGTCTGAAGGCATTTACCTGCTTGGGTCCCCTCCTGGGGTAGACCAGACACCAGCTACATGACCCCAGCCCATCAAGACTCTTTGTGGACCTCAGCTTGCCCCTCAGCAAAGCTGGGAGATGCTTCTGGAACCCCACACTCTGTGGAATTCTGGAAAGACCCCTGAGCTGCATTCCCAGAAAAGCCTCAGGGCAGGCCGGCAAAGTGAGCCAAGCCCCTGCCCTGGGGTAGAGCCCCTCCCAGCACTTCCCACACCCAACAGGCCCAGCCTGAGATCAGCTGAGCCAGCCACAGGTCTCTGAGTGGAGAGGAGCCCCTGGAAGGGCTTTGGGACCATGAGAAACACACAGGGAGGCGTCCTGTGGCCTCTCAAACTGATCCTTGTCGTGCTCTGTCCAGTCCTCCCCTGTCCGCAGCCCACTTACCATAAGGACTCTCCACCGGAGCCCCGAGGGACGCGTTCACACTGACCATGGCCAAGCCCAACCAGCTGGAGACCCCGGGGCATGGAGGAGCCGGGGCCCACACACCACAGCAGTACGGCCACCAGGAGCCAGTCCACCAGGAAGGCAGCGAGCGCAGCCAGCTGCCACCAGCCGGTTATCTTATTGATTCTTCTAATCACCCAAGGTGGGTGGATACGTTAAAGAGTAACCAGTCACTTAGGGAACCTGTGGCTGGGGACTGCTGCTGTCACCATGGTAATGGCGACCTGGCCAGACCCGAGGTCCACTCGGGCCCCAGTCCTGTACGGTGGGGTTAGGGGTACCTGGAGCCAGAGGTAAGGGACACCAGCCCCCAAAACTGAGGGAAGAGACTGAGCAGGAGGGCTGGAGAGGTAAGAGTCCAACCTGGGTTGGGTTTTATGGCTCCAAACTATGGGTGTGGCACGATGTAGGAAGGAGTCGGGAAGCGAGGGAGGGGTGGGAGAGAAAAGGAGGGTGGAGAACTGTGTTTATTGAGTGCCTACTGGGTGCTGGGAGCTGCATACAGGCATTGCCACATCTAAATTAAGCCCCGAGATGAGGAAATTGAGGCAGAGAGAGACGTTGGTTACCTAGATTCTCATAGGTAATGACTCAGTCACCTCAAAGAGGTCCCGTTTCACCCCCCCATTGATGGTTTTGGGTGCATTAAAATGTGCTTTCTTTCATAAAACCATGCTGAAAGTAAATGTTAGATTAAAAAAAAACTATGAATATTCTTGTATCAGGTGGGGAGAAATTTTGCCAACCCTATGCCAATTTCCCAGAATGTTATGGACATATAAGTGGTGCATGAATTCCTGGATTAAGTAGCATGAGGCCACATGGCTAGTAAGGCGCAGACAAGGAATTAGATTTCAGTGTCATCTGCTCCCAAAGCCTGTGCTGTCTGAACTGGCCCTGCTGTGTCCTGAGCACCAGGATAGGGAGAATGACAAGCACTGGCATGTTTGAACTGCTCAGTTTGCCAGCACCTACCCCCCTAATTGCATTGAACCGGCATAGTTCCCACCCCCATTTCATAGATGTAAAAACTGAGGCACCAAGAAGCTGATTTTTTTTTTTTTTGGCCGGGGCTGGGTTTGAACCCACCACCTCCAGCATATGGGGCCAGCACCCTACTCCTTTGAGCCACAGGCGCCACCCAAGAAGCAGCTTTTGAATCTGCCCTCTAGTGCAAAAGATCAGTGTCTTAACCCCTTTACTTTCTTGCCTCCCAGCTCAGAGGAGAAACTCGGAGTTTGAACCACGGTAGAAACAATTAAAAGGTGCCACCATAGGGTGGGAATCCCAGGTGATCGCTCAGGCTCACCATTTCTGATGCTGCATTTGAGAAGAGCCCATGACGAAAGAGTGAAATAGGGAAGATAAAATCTGACAATAATAATCTCACACCAGTGTCCCGGGTTTTCTTATTTCATTCATTTCCACCATTTGGAAATTTATACTCACCTGAAGCCTCATTTTTCTCATCTGTAAAATGGAGTAATAATACATGCACTTACCCGAATTGTTCTAGCCTTTGCATAGGGGGCAGAACGGGCTATTAGTCCCCTCCCCTGATCTTCTGGTTGAGCTGTTTTTTTCCCAACCACATCTCCCCCAAACCCAATTCCCTTTTATCTTTTGACCCTCCCTGGAGCTGAGAGAGGGAGGGACCAGAAAGAACCACTGCATTGGACTTTTGGGGGTACAGAGGGGAAAATGTGCCCAGGTCTGGCTTGGGTACCAATGACCAAGAGGAAAGAAAACTCAGTGCAGGACAATGCAGGGATTCTGTAACAAGGGCCTGCTCTCCCTCCCAAGTCTTTGGGGCTGTCCCCAACCAGGCAGGGAGTGGGTCCAGCTGGAGGGCAAGGTCTGAGGAAGGAGATTTTACTATCTCGGAGACAAAAGAACTTTTGTGTGCTCTGATCTCAGGGTGGGATGGGGTGGGGAGAGGGAAATGGTTTATTGGAACGAGAATAAAATTGTATGGGAGAAAAAGAGAATCAGACACAGAGATTAAGACAGAAAAATAGACAGAGACAAAGCAGAGAAATGGACAGAAGAGAGAGACCAAGGCAGAGACCCAGAAGATGCAGAAAGGGAAAAAGTGGCCCCAAAGAGAAAGCTCCTTCAAGCCAGCTTTGGTTTTTGTGTCTGGGTTCTGAGAGCTTCCTATGGTGTCAGAAAGCAGGAAGGGGCTGTCAGAGCCTGAACTCCGATCTCATCATGGGAAACAAGCTGTGCAGCTCTGAGTAAATCGCACCCCTTCTCTGGGCAACAATGTATCCATCTGTAAAAAGGGGGCCGGGACCCTGTGATGGCCCTAGTAATGTGTCCTGGGGGTGGAGGTGGGATGTCTACAGTTAACGTCAATGTTTTTTAGAAGCATGGATGTGACATGGGCACCACTCAGGGAGGGAACTACAACTCCCCCAAGGCTTCCCAGAAGCTTGTTACTTACTATTGGGTAAATGAAGGTGGATTTCAGATCAAATATGATACAATACCAGTGGACCCATGCTTTTAGGTGCAAGGACCTATTTATTCCCTGTGAGCTCATGGCATAATAGGTGTACAGCATAGCACAGAGGATAACCAATTAGACCCCATGTAACAGTGATGCAAGGTGCTGGAACCTATTTCCCGTGAATTCAAAAGTCAATCAACGCTTTGTCACATTCAATGGCAAGGTGCCTCCCTGAGCTACTGGAACCTCTTCCCTATGAATTCATGGGATGGTAGTTAAGAATAATAGCCTACTGCTACTGTAAGAATGTTTCTTGTTCATTCACTAAAAGTGTGATTTTTTTTCCCCCAAAGAAGTATTAAACCAAATTTTAATGTATCCTAAAATAAAATAAATAAATAAAAGAATATGATACAATAAATGCCTTTCATTGTATGGAGAAAATCTTTTGGGTTGGAAGCCTGAGTCCCAAAACCAAAATGCCAGCTCTGCGCCTTGCAGCCCTGGCTCTCTAAGAACTGAGTTAAAGATGCAGGTCTCTTTCCCAGAGGCCGGAGAAAAGAAAGATGTCACTTAGGAAAGAAGGAAGGCAAGGAGGCTGTTTTTATCTGATACCTGCTGAATACCTAGGAAAGGGGATCTAGGAGAGAACGTTCAGTGGGGTGATCCCAACTCATATCCTTTTTTAAGAAGTCATTTCTTCCCCCCCACCCCCCCCCCCCCAGTGTCTGCAGAGGGATCTTTGAAGGTGGGCCCAGCCAGAGGCACACCAGAACCTGGGAAAATTCAGAACCCCAGGAGCCTGTTGGATTTCAGCCCCAAGAAACACACATTGCTATTGCAGCTTGGTAGCTGGGGAGACAGGCAGAACACGGCCTGCCCATCTTGTATGAGGCCTCGCTTATCCAGTTGCCCTGGAAGAGAAAAGGTCTCAGGGAGGCAGGGTTAGGGGACAGAGAAGCAACCTTCTCACCTTAGCTAAGCAACCTTCACATAGAGGTCCAAATCTCAGAGCTGCTGTTGACTAGCCGAGTACCCTGGGGCAAGACACATCTGGCAGCCGTGTTTTTCTCTGTAAATCCACAAGAAGATCCCCTTGACCCTTAACCTTTCAGAAATGCAGTAAAGATCGAATGGAGGCATGTGTGAATGTGCCCAACCCCGTGCCTGGCATTCAAATGAGTGAGTCCCCTGTAAGGGCTGACGGTCTTACTCCACCCATTCCCCCCAGAGTCGGCAGATCGGAGTCTGATTCTGGAATCTGTCACCTCCTAGCTGGTGACAGGAGAAGATACCTCATTTCTTGAGACTTGATTTTTCTCCTCTGAAATGACGGCTATGAAAATTATGGGAAATGAGCGATAAGAAGACATGTGGTGACTTGGTGAGTGCTCTTCAAATGAGAGTTGGAGTAATGAGCTCTGTCCTGGGAGACGTGCCCACTGAGTCTCAGCACGGCCACTGTGGGCACTTCTTCAACAGCTTTGTCCCAGATCCATCCTACCTGCTCCTATATTAATCCTCTCAAAAGACCACCACCTTTTAGGAGAGGTGGGAGAGACAGAGGTATTGCCTAATAGAGTATCTCTTTGGGCTGATGTAAAGATTTGGAAATAGTGGGGCTGGACGCATGACATTGTGATTATAATCAATACCAAGTACGCTTAGAATGGTTAAGATGGCATAATTTGTGTTATAGGGCGGTGCCTGTGGCTCAGTGGGCAGGGCATCAGCCATATACGGAGGGTGGCAAGTTCGAACCCGGCCCTGGCCAAACTGCAACAAAAAAATAGCTGGGTGTTGTGGCAGGTGCCTATAGTCCCAGCTACTCAGGAGGCTGAGGCAAGAGAATTGCTTAAGCCCAGGAGTTGGAGGTTGCTATGAGCTGTGATGCCACAGCACTCTACTGAGGGCAACAAAGTGAAACTGTCTCTAAAAAAAATTTTTTTAAAATAATAATAATTTGTGTTATAAAGATATTTTACCACAATTTAAAAAAATCAGTAACATGATATTCCAAAACCCACAGGCGGGTTGTTTGGTACGTGAATTATAGTGGTGTCCTTGGTGTCCTTGGTGTCCTCAGAGGATTTTCTAGGACCCCCTACAGGTACCAAAATCCAAGAATGTTCACGTCCTGGTATAAAATGGTGTAGGACTTGGATATAACCGATGCACATCCTCCCATATACTTCAAATCGTCTCTAGATGACATATAATACCTAATAAGTGTAAATACTATATAATAGTTGTTATAGTGTGTTTTTTAGGGTATAATGATAAGGAAAAAAGCCTACACGTGTTCAGTCAGACGCTTTTTCCAAATATTTTCCATCTGCTATTGTTTGAATCCACAGATACAGAACCACAGATCTGGAGGGCTGACAGTACATCTTAATAAAGCTGTTTGTTGTTGGGTTTTTTTGAGACCGCTCCTCTCCTCACATTCTCCTACTGGAGAGGTTTTAGAGGATGTCCATCTCCTACGCAGGAGTTGGCAAACTTTTTCTGTAAAGAGTCAGATAGTAAACATTCTAGGCTTTGCCAGCCGTGCTGTGTCTGTGACACATAAGAAGCCGTAGATAGGCAAAGGAAAGACACAGCTATGTTTCAATAAAACTTTATTTATCAAAACAGGTAGCAGGCCGGATCAGGCTGTGGGCTGGAGTTGGCAGACTTGTGATTTACAGAATCACATCAGCAGCTTTCAGCCAGGTGCTCCAGACTGCCCTGGCACACACAGATCCAACTTGCATGCCTCATCTTCCCCCAAACTCTTTTCTAGTACGAACTGTAGATTTCTCTCTTTTCTCCTGCTTTCTGCTCTCAAAGGCTAAAATCATTCCCCCAGCTCTCGCTCATGGCTGCATAGTAATCTCACCACTATCCTGTAGGATTGATTATCCTTGCAAGTCTCAATGCCTTATCTTCTTACACAGTAAAATGAACACTTCTTGTGGGCAAAAATGGAATTTTTTCCCTCCAAAAGTGAATGTTGAATGAGTGAGTGAAGTTGGCCAAAGGGTTCAGAAAAAGTATGCACTTCTGTTTCCTAATAGGATTCTTCATTCATTCATTCATTCATTCAACAAACACCTCCAGAGCAGGATGTTAGGATTGGGGCCAGGTTCCTGCAGTCCACAGTTTTCGAAAGGTGCTTGTGGAAGTTTGGAGGCAGGGAGAGTGTCTGGTGAAGATGTGGGGGTGATGTAAAAAATACATGTAGTTCCTTTTTGTTTGTTTAATTTAACCACTTGGGGAAAAGATCTGTTTAAAAAAACAAAGGGTTGAAATCACTGAAGTAGAAGGATCTAGAAATAAACATGGGCTATCTCTCGCTCTCAGTAGTTTATAAACTAGTTATAATCATGGCCGTCATTTATTTGGCATGTACTGCAGGCAGGCACCAAACTGGCCACATTATCATACTTTTTTGTTGTTATTTGAGACAGAGTCTTACTCTGTCACCCTGGGTAGAATGCCCTGGTATCATAGCTCACAGCAATTTTAAACTCTTGGGCTCAAGAGAACCTCTTCCCTCAGTTCACATGTAGCTGGAACTACAGGCACCCATCACAATGCCTGTATATATATACACACACATATATATATATATTTAGTAGAGATTTATATATATTTAAAAATATATATATTTTTAGTAGATATATATATATATATTTTTTTTTTTTTTTTCTTTTTAGTAGAGATGGTGTCTTGCTCTTGCTCAGGCTGGTCTCGAACTCCTGAGCTCAAACAATCACCTGCCCTGGCCTCCCAGAGTGCTAGGACTATAGGTGTGAGCCACTTTGCCCACATTATCATGTTTTAATCCTTAAATTCTGTGAGCCAGGTAGTATTAACTGAAAAGAGGAGATTGAGGTCTGCAGAGATAAAATGATATATGCAAAGTTCTCAGTATACACATCGCAGAGCAAGAAATCAAACCAGGTCTGGCAATAACAATAAGAATCAATATAGATTCACCACTTATGAGCCTGGGGGCGTTACCTGGGTTATCTCTTCTAATTCCCTCAACAATTCCAAAACTAGCGACTGTTGTATTCTCATTCTGCAGATGAACAAAGAGGCAGGGAGAAGTTAAGTCAAGTCACTAATTTGAACTCAAGCTGGCAACTTGACTCTAGAGCAGCGGTTCTCAACCTGTGGGTCGCAACCCCCGTTGGGGGTTGAATGATCCTTTCACAGGGGTCACCTAAGACCATCCTGCATATCCTATCTTTACATTACAATTCATAACAGTAGCAAAATTACAGTTACGAAGTAGCAACGAAAATAATTTTATGGTTGGGGGTCACCACAACATGAGGAACTGTATTAAACAGTCACGGCATTAGGAAAGGTTGAGAACCACTGCTCTGAGCCTAACAATCTTAACAACTACAGAGGGCGCCAAAAAAAATACATACACACTTTAAGAAAGGAAAATACTGTGTTAAAATTGTAGCAAAAGACCAACACAAGGCATGTTTGACTTCTGCAAATACAAGAGGAACTCAAAGTATATACATAATATACTCTGTAAAATATAGATCACATCTCTTATAATGTGTATACTTTTTTTTGCACTCCTGGTTTAGGCAATGGCTCAAACATTGGGTATGTAGGCCCAGCGCCTGTGGCTCAAGCCGCTAAGGCGCCAGCCATATACACCTGTGCCAAAGGGTTCGAATCCAGCCCTGGCCCGCCAAACAACAATGACAACTGCAACCAAAAAATAGCCAGGCGTTGTGGCAGGTGCCTGTAGTCCCAGCTACTTGGGAGACTGAGGTAAGAGAATTGCTTAAGCCTAAAAGTTAGAGGTTGCTGTGAGCTGTGATGCCACAGCACTCTATCCAGGGTGACAGCTTGAGTACCTGGGTGTAGTGGGAGTGAACAGAGCCGCTGTTGCACCAGGGACAGTGGAGGTTACAGTCCTTCCGGGTAATGATGAGGTCATGCTGCTTCCCAGACCAAGACCTCACCAGATCTACCAGTGAGTGGTACCTGGGTGCGGGAGGACATAAAAGAAGCTGGGTGGGAGAGTGGAAAAGCGACTTGATGGGGACCCTACATAAGTCACCTTCCCTCCCCTTGGTTTTCTCACCTATAAAAAATGGGGATGAGGAATTGGCCCTGAATCAAGGCCAGCAGTTTGCTGAAGCTGTTGGTTGTTGGTTTCAAGCAGGCGCCTGAAGAATTATCTTTCTATGGCCCATTGGCCATTTCAGAACTTTGGAAATGTAAGGGTCAATTCATTAGAAAGAAACAATGTGAGTCATTGGTGATAGATGTGGGCTAGTATGTATTTGTAGTCTTAATACTGGGGTTCCAAAATATCTATAAAATATTATTATATTTATCTCAAGAGGATATTTAAGTTATTTGTTAGAATTATAGTGCTGTTAAATCTTAATTATTGTCCCCCCAAATTACTGTGGGGTTTTACCCAAAATAAGAAGATAATTCTATAGTAAAAAAAAAATGGGAATGAGGATAGTAGCACCTGCCCCACAGGGGTCCCAACAGAAGCCCCACCACGTAAAGTGCTTACCTGAGTCTGGCACATAGTAGGTGCTCAGGAAAACACACTTGCTATTGTCCTGCGAGGGGCCATGTGGGAGGCAAGCCTCTCAGACAGGGTAGCTTGCATTTTTAGGGAAGAAAAAGGTCACTGGACTATGAGGTGGGGAATGCAGCTTTCAAGACATTCTTTTTTAATTTTTAAAATTTACTTATTTATTTATTTTTGAGATAGACTCTCACTCTGTTGCCCTGGGTAGAGTTCTGTGGTGTCATCATAGTTCATAGCAACCTCAGTCTCTTGGGTCCAAGCGATTCTCTTGTCTGAGCCTTGAGAGTAGCTGGGACTACAGGCGTCCACCACAATGCCCAACTATTTTTCTGTTGTTTAGTCTGGGCCGGGTTCAAACCAGCTAGCCCCAGTGTATGTGGCCCTCACCCTAACCACTGAGCTATGGGCACCGAGCCCACCCAGCTATTTTTAGAGATGGAGTCTCACACTTTTCAGGCTGGTCTTGAACTCCTGAGCTCAAGCGATCCTCCTGCCTTGGCCCCTCAGAGTGCGAGGATTACAGGTGTGAGCCACCGTACCCAGTCCAAGATTATTCTTTTGTAAGCACCAAGGGAGGCAAGAAAGGCTTTGTCTTTCTCTACTGCACCCCTTTTATCAAAAACTTTGTTTCGTAAAATTTGGATTCAGCCAAAAGTCCTCACTTAAGGACCTAGAAGGCCACACGTGGCCTTAAATCCACGGGTTTCCCACCCCTCCCCAGAGGCACAAATACACAAAAGAACCAATAAGGGGGAAAATCTTGGAGAATTCACACTCATAATTTACAGCAGCTCGTCTTTATCCCCAGCACCATTTCCTTTCCACTGTGAGCCTCTCAAGTGATGGCCACAGGGTAGGCTGGAGTCTGGCAGGAAGAGTTTAAGGACAGAGGACGGGGGAGATGATTTTGAGGAAAGACTGAATCCCCTGGTGTCTGCTCTGTGGGGCTCTGAGGGACCATTCACCATTCACACATACTGTCGCTGGCCCTGACTAGTGGATATCATGAAAAAATGCAGACAGGACCCTGAGTTTCCATGGAGCTCATTTGAAAGGACTGGCCGAGGGTGGCGCCTGTGGCTCAATGGGTAAGGCGCCAGCCCCATATACTGAAGGTGGAGTGTTCGAACCCAGCCCCTGCCAAACTGCAACAAAAAAATAGCCGGGCATTGTGGCAGGCACCTGTAGTCCCAGCTACTCAGGAGGCTGAGGCAAGAGAATCACCTAAGCCCAGGAGTTGGGAGTTGGAGGTTGCTGTGAGCTGTGACGCTACAGCACTCTACTGAGGGCAATAAAGTGAGACTGTCTCTATTAAAAAAAAAAAAAGAAAAAAGAAAGGATTGGCCATAATTCCACCTTTGCCACTTTTCTGGGGTTACAGCAGAATGGTGAGGAGGGAAGGATAGCTGTTTTTCTAATCTGGCAAAATAAAAATGTGAAAATTGTGTGGCAGTCTCATAAATAACCTTTTGAGATTATACTGGTCTGTGGAATCTACAAGTCTGGAATGAACTGAGCGAGGCCAGGACCTTTGTTTTACAGACAGAGATACCAAGGTTCAGACAGTGAAAATAATTTCCCACGGCCACCCAGATCAGAAGGTCCCAGATTCTGACTCAACAGTTGGAACGGTAGTAAGGAAGTGGGGTTGGAAGAGTGCTTTGCCATTCTCAGGCTTTAGCGGATCACCTTTGGGCCTGATCCACCATCCTCTGCCCCCCAACTCTGCTCCACATGGCTCTGACCCCTCATCCTGCCTCTTGAGACTTCAAACCACTCCTCACTCTCTGAAATGGTCTGTGCAGGTAATTGTTCAGCCAGTTACAGCCTGTCTGTCCTGATAGAAGGTGGGCTCCCTGTAGGTGGGGAGTTTATCTGCCTTGTCCTCCCCTACATCCTACTGCCAAGCTAAACACCTGATACAGAGTAAGCACTCAATGAATGTTTGTTGAATGACTGAGTGAAAGAAGGGCAGAGGAGTTACTCACCAGCCAGAATGGATGGAGGGGTTCTGGCCCACATATCTCATCAGCTGTGAGGGCCCATGGGCCCAGGTGCACTGGGTGGGCCAGGCCTTGGCAGACCTGGCTAGCTGCTCATCCCGGACCTGGAGGAAGAATGGCCGTGAAATGCCCCAGAAGATTAACCACCATCATCACAACAGTGTCTTGGAGCCGTTTCTCCCATATCTCCTAGGAACCCTACAATAAACCCACTTGACGAATTAGAAAACTAATGCTCAGAGAAGGCTTATGACTTCAAGATCATCCTCAAGTCCACATCAGAGCCAAGATCTATTCCCTGGTCTCTTCCTGTGAGTCTGGTGCCCTTTTTTGCTGACTAGACTTCAATCTCAGGGGCTCTCTGTCCCTGAGCATTTATCCAGGAATTCTCAGCAGTCCCTGGAAGTGACTGAACCCAAGGTGATGGGAAAATAGCTGATTTTAAATTTGTATTTATAGTATTTTCCAAATGTGAGTATTTTAACATTAAAATTTTTTAATTCAAATGCTTTCTTTTTTTTTCTTTTAGAGACAGGATCTTATTCTGTTATGCAGCCTGGAGTGCAGTGGTGCAATCATAGCTCATTGCAGCCTCCAACTCCTTGCACTCAAGTAATCTTCCTGCCTCAGCCTCCCTGGGTAGCAAAAGCTTTCTTTAATAGTGACAACATGCACAGATTTAATGTATAAGATACTCAAGCAGGAAAGATGAAAAGTCTGTAATCTCTTACTCTTATCCCTCTAGCCACCCTTCCCGTTTCCCCAGAGGTAATCACCACTGTTTCTTATATTCTCTTCCAGAAATATTCTATACCTATATAAGCATTTATAGACACGTGTATGCACGTGTGTGTATGTGTGTGTGTAATCTGACAAGTGACAGCATTCTATTCGGCACCTTGCTTGTTGTTTAGCAGGCCCAGCAAGCTTGAACCTGCCTGCCTTGGTGTACGTGGCTGGCAGCCTACTCACTGAGCTACGGGTGCTGAGCCTGAATTACCCAAGTTTTAGAAACTAAAAAAGTGTTGCTTAATAAAATACTATTTCCTTCCAGCTCTGACTTTCTGGAATCCTCTGAGATATTATTTGTTTATTCAGCAAAGGCTGAATAATATTTTTCTTTTTTTGAGACAGAAATATAAATATTTTTCTTTTTTTGTCACCCTCATGGAGTGCCGTGGAGTTATTGCTCACAGCAACCTCAAACTCCTGACCTTGAACGATTCTCTTGCCACAGCCTCCTGAGTAGCTGGGACTGTGGGCACCCGTCGCAATGCTCAGCGATTTTTAGAGATGGGGTCTCACTCTTGCTCAGGCAACCCACTCATGAGCTCAAGCAACCCACCTGCCTCAGCCTCCCAGAGTGCTAGGATTACAGGCACAAGCCATCACGCCTGGCCGCTGAACAATATTTCTAGGCATTGAGAACTCATGGTCTAACAAGGAAAGGAGACACCAAACGAGTCATCAGTTGTTATGATGCCAGTGGGTGTGACAATGGGAAATGGGACCCAAACTTTCTAGGGACTGTGGGAGAAACGGCTTCTGGAGTGACAGACGTTTAGTCAAACACCTGTTCTGTGGGCAGAAGTCAATGAAGAAAAAATGAGGATTCCAAAACGGGGGTCAGACCCCCATGTTACCAAGGGGTAACCTGAGGGAAGGAGCTGAACATCAGGCCCTCCCCAGAGTCCCTGGTGAGACATCGGGCTCCATCTGCTTCCATGCTGCATTAAACACCTGTTAGGGTAGGTGCCCTGCACGCCCAAGTGGTGCTCAATAAATGTGCCATTTACTTGAAAAATGGAGGGTGTTCTAGGCGCCAGTCCTGTGCTAATGAATGAATGAGTCAATGAACAAATAAGTGACCCCACCTCTACCTGCCTGCCATCCCCGCTCCTTATGTCCCTGTCCAATGTCTCATTACCTCTTGACAATGTATCATGTATATTTCACTCCCACTAGTGTCAGTTCCTTGAGGGAAAGGTCTTGTCTGTCATCTTCGGTGGTATCCACAAGGCTGAGCCCGGGACTGGCTCCGTGTGTCAGTCAACAGACATGGCACAGATGTAGGAGACTGTTCAGGCTGCTGAGCCCCATGTATTTGTCTTTGGGGGCAGGCCTGGCAAGCTCCCTAAAGAAGTCTGTGGGTGGGCTGGAAGCCCAGGTCTGTTTGGGACGCTGGTCCTGGAAGGGGTCACAGTAAGGTGGAGGGTTCCCTCCTCCACTGCAGAGTCTGGCTTTGGGGGAGGGGGACCGAGTGATGCCACCAGCCCTGCCCCTTTGAGAGACGACATCCCACTTCCACGGCTCAGCTGCTGCTTTTCTTCAGCCTGAGTTCCCGGTGCCTGTCCCCACTGCTCCAAACTCCACAGACTCCCCGAGAATGCTCTGGGTGTGTCAGTCACACCCCTGGGGCAAAGACACAGTAGGAGCCAGCCACTGTTCCCCTCCTCCCCTGCAGGAAGCTGAAATTCTTGGGCAGTGTTTATGCCGCTTAAGATCGAGATCTTAGCAGTAGGCAGACACGGGCTGGAATCCTGGTTGGGTGACTTTGGACAGGTTAATTCTCTGAGTCTCAGCTTCTTCATTTGGAAAATGACCTTCACCTTTAAGGAAGAGGCGTACACTCATGGTTACGTGCAGTGCTCCCTGACTACTCACTGGGAGATCTGTGCAATCTCCTAGTCTCCTCATATGTAACAGGGGCAGACTAATTCCTGCCCTTTCCACGGGTCCCAGACACCCAGATTCTGACAAGTGGGTCTAGGCTAGCAAATGGTCCAGCTCTTCAGTGCCAGCGACCAGCCAAGGTGAGTCAGCTGGCGTTTGCTAGAAGGCTCCCTAGGGAGGGTGTTGGAACTCACCATGTACTCCAAGTTGGTGGCAGGTGGGTACATGCTGGCCCGGACGTGGTTGTGATGATCCAATAAGGCACTCATGTCCCGGGCAGAGATGTGGCGTTTCTGGTGGTACCGGGGCACCCCCAGGCCACGCAGGGGCCGCCCAACTGTGTTCTCAGGCCGGGTCAGGGTGAGGGAAGCATAGGGCATCTTCAAGGCATTCACTGTTTGGACTGCCCAGAAGAGCAGGCCTGCCAGGCCCACGGTGCTGGGCAGCAGGGGCATAACTGGCTGGAGGGGTCACACATCCGCCTCCTGCAATCAGAGCCGACTGCCTGGAAGGGGCAGGCACGAACAAACCCTGAGTGTTCCCCAGCACCGCCAGCCCAGAGGATGCCACTCCCCGGTCGCCTGGCAAAGACATCCTGTGCAGCTCTGGCCCTGATGCCCTGCACCCTCCCTTCCCACTCCAATGGACTGAGCATGGTGGGCAATGGGAAGAAATGCCCAGACGGTGGCTAACCCAGACCAGGCCTGGGGTGCAATAGTGTCACCACTTCAATGCTGGGGCTCTGTCCAGCATTGGACAGCCATCCTCTCCAGCCCACAGATCCTCTTCATCAATCCCACTTGTGGGGGGCTCAGGTGATGCCCTCAGAGGGAAGAGCCAGCCTGCCCCTGAGGCATACTGCAGGGCCCTCTCAGCCCTGAGAGTGAGACGGAGAGAACGGGATGGCAGAGAATGAAAGAGGCAGAGAAAAAATGGAGACCAGAAAGGCGATGGGGAAAAAAGAGATACAGGGAAAAGGAGTGAAGAGAAATGGAAAGAGAAGAAAAAAGGAAAGAAAGGCACATACACATTTATTGGGGGGACAGAAGAGAATGTGGGAGACATAAATAAATAGAGGGAGAGAGAGGCAGCGACAAAGGGGAAAAAAGAACAGAGAAGAAGGAGAGAGAAAGTCGGAGAAAGACAAGCGAGACAGAGAGGCACCGGAGAGCAGGCAGCAGGCTCCCCAGGGCCATATACCCAGGACGGGCAGCCAGGCAGGGGCAGCCAAGCAGACTAGGGATTTCTGCAGATACCCTAGCCCGCCTGGCAGCACAGCAACTTTAATGGTCCCCTGGGAGCTGATCGCATCTGACATCCCCACAGCCCCTTCCCCTTCCAGCCAGGCCAGGCTTAGACCTGGAGGCCCCACTTACAGCTTTGAGGGCTTTGCTTCCACCCCTCTCATCTCCGCTGCTCCTGCTCCCACCTGGAGTGTCCAGGACCGGTCGGTGTAGGAATGTGGCAACAGGGCAGGGATTCCAGGAAAAAATTCTCATCCCCCTCAGGAGACCCCAGACCCAGAGGCTTCCCTGTACCTACCTCATCCAGCCTCAGGTTAGGCAATTACTATAGCCCTGTCTGATGAGCACCTACTATGTGCTAGGTCCAGGGCTGAGTGCTTTACCTACAAGCTCAGCTAGTCTTCAGAAGCAGGTGGGATAGCTGCCCATTTTAGAGATGAAGAAATTGAATCCCAGAGAGGCAAAGGAACAAACCCAAAGAAAAGCCAACCAGTCTGCAACAGAGCTGGGATTCAAATCCAAGTCTGACGGTTAGTGTGCAAAATGACGCCATTTTGGGGGGGGTGGTTTTGGCCAGGGCTGGGTTTGAACCTGCCACCTCCAGCATATGGGGCCAGTGCCCTACTCCTTTGAGCCACAGGCACCACCCCAAAATGAAGCCATTTTTCTAGCCAAACCAAATACAGCTGCATAGGGGAAAACGTGTAGAGGGCTATTCATTACGCTGCCACTAAAACATAGCACCAGGCAGCATAATCAATCAGGCCCATGGATCTGGGTAAAACCCCCGTTACTCCACTCCCTTATGACCTCGGTGTTGGGCAAGATACTAAATCATTTTGTGCTTCATCTGCCAAGTGGGAGAAGCAGTGGTGCCTCCCTCATAGCACGGCCATGAGGATGGAGTAAGTTACCGTTTATGGAGCACTTAGAACACTAGCTGGGGTATAGTGTGTGCTCTCTAAGTGTGTGTGTTTGTGTGCACATACGTACCTGTATGTGTGTAGGTATGCACTTGTGTATGTGTGTGTGCATGTGTGTATGAGTGTCTGTGTGCCACACATGTGTGCGTGCCCAGGTGCATGTGTGAGAGTGCAGGTGGCTGGACATGTGTGTATAGGTGCTGGTAAAGCCACATTGGTGTCTGTGTTGCTGAACTTCTGGGTTAAGGCAGAGTTCGATTTTCTCATCCAAGTCTGTAATTCTAGCACTCTGGGAGGCGGAGGCAGGCAAATTGTCAGCTCAGGAGTTTGAGACCAGCCTGAGCAAGACCCCATCTCTGAAAATAGTTGGGTGTTGTGCTGGGCACCTGTAGTCCCAGCTACTTGGGAGGCTGAGGCAAGAGGATCACTTGAGCCCAAGACTTGGAGATTGCTGTGAGCTATGATGACATCACAGCACTCTATCCAGGGGATCTAGGGTGACAGACTGAGACTCTGGGGCAAGACTCAAAAGAAAGAAAGAAAGGAAGGAAGGAATGAAAGAGAGAGAAAGACTTCGATTTTCTCCTCTTTATTACTTATATTCCCCACAAATAATAAGAATCACTTTTGTCATAGGAGAGGGTAAACTTACAACAAGAAAGGTGTCACATACGAAAACACAAGTCGCAGCATTTGCAGTCCACAGATGCCTCTTCTAACCACCTCTGAGGATCCCCGGGCTGCACCAGGGCCCCAGTGGCTGGCCCATCCCGGGCAGATGCTGACGCTTGTGGAATTCCTGCTCCAGGCAGCCGCCCAGCCCTGACCCCAGCAGCCTAGACAGTGCAGACTGCCAGATCATGCACCTTCCTTCAGGAGCCGCTGCTGGCCACTAGCAGAAGGCAGGGAGGGCAGAGCTGGGAGCAGCGGCAGCAGCAGTTCCCGCAGGGCTTTCCCACTACACCGGGAGGACAAGAAAGACCAGCTCAGGGTAGCTCCATCTCTGCCCCTGGTATGCCGGGTGTCCTGAGGCAAATCTCTAGACTTCTCTGGGCTTTGAACACTCCACTAGAGACGCTCAGCACAGCAGGGTGAGCTCTGCAGCTCGGGGGAGGCAGACACCAACAGCCTTAGCACTTAGGAGCCTGGGAGTGGGAAGTTATGCCCAGCTCTCTCCAAACCACTTGCATGGATGATTTCATTTAATCTTCAGAATGACACTATTATTATCACCAAATTCATTTGTATATACATGAAGAAACTGAGGCACGAAGAAGTGAGTCATTGGCCTGGGGATCACACATCCAGTGGGTAGCAGAAATGGCTTGTACATCCCACACTGCCTCTCCACGGAGACAGACACTGGGGGAGGCTCCACAGCCCAGCTACCCAGACCATCTCCTACCTGACCATCTCCTACCTGACATGTCCGCACATCCACAGAAACCTGGAAAATCAGTGAGTAGCAAATACACAGCAATGCTCCTGGCCGCTCCACCTGGTGGGACCTTCTCTGCTGCCCTCATCAAGGAGGCTGTTCCCAATTTGACTTTGGCAGGTTTGCACGGATAAAAATGTTAACGGATGGGGGCAGGAAATGATCAGGGATGGCTCAAGTTAAAGCCCTGGGCATCTTTTCACCTAGGCTAAGAACATCTTTCGCATCCTGGTGGGGGGATTTTACCCCCAGATTGCCCCATCCTCCATCCTCACCCCCACTGGAATTTTCTCTGGGTTTGGGGAAGTGGAGGAGACATTCCCCAGAGGGTGGTCGGATTTGAGGCAGAGTCGTGGATAATACTGCAGACTCTGGCTTCTGGGTTCATGGCTTGCTAGTCGCGTGGTTGTCAGAAAGTTTCTTAAACTTTTTATTTATTTTTGCAGTTTAGGACTGGGGCCGGGTTTGAACCCACTACCCTGGTATATGGGGCCGGTGCCCTACTCCTTTGAGCTACAGGCACTGCCCAGTCTCTTAAACTTTATATGCCTCAGTCCCCTCATCTATAAAATGAGGCAACCTCATGGCGTGGTTGTGGGAATTAAATGAATTAGTACATCTTACGACACTTGAAACAATGAGCAAGTAGTCGATAAAGCAGTCAGTAAATAATAATAAATAATAATAACAACAAGCAACACTTACACAGCACAGATTAGATCCCAGGCACTAAATGCTTTAGGTACATGACCTCATGTAAGCCTCATCCCAGCTTCAGGGGTTGGGTATCAAGATCCCCATTCTAGGTTTGGTGCCTGGGGCTCAAGTGGCTAAGTCACCAGCCACATACACCTAAGGTGGTGTGTTCAAATCCAGCCTGGGCCCACCAAATAACAATGATGGCTGCAACCAAACAATAGCCAGGCATTGTGGTGGGCGCCTGTGGTCCCAGCTACTTGGGAGACAGAGGCAGGAGACTCACTTGAGCCCAAGAGTTGGAGGTTGCTATGAGCTGTGATGCCACAGCACTCTATCCAGGGGAATAGCTTGAGGCTCCATCTCAAAAAAAAAAAAATAGTTCCCCATTCTATGGGCGGGTGTTGTGGTGGACACCTGTAGTCCCAGCTACTCGGGAGGCTGAGGCAGGAGAATCACTTGGGCCCAGGAGTTTAAGGTTGCTGTGAGCTGTGACACCACAGCACTCTACTGAGGGCAACATAGTGAGACTCTGCCTAAAAAAAAAAAAAAAATCCCCATTCTATAGATGAGGAAGTGGACACTCAGAGAGGCTAAGTAATCTGCCCAAGTTCACACAGCTAGTTCCAGTGGAAACTGGATTCCAAGGCAAGGTCTCTCTGACTCTTACCCCAGTGATCTTCTTGCCCAGTGAAGTTGTTTTGAGAAGAAACTATGGGTCAGGAACCTAGTGTTTGAGAGAGGTTACTATAGGTCACCTTCCCATTTGCCAGTTGAGGAAAAATGTTCAGAGAGGTTCAGTGACTAGTCCAAGGTCACACAGGAACTGGTAGACTCAGGATTGCAATTCAGATCTATGTTACTTCAAATTCATGCAGGGGGAATAGAGAGGGAGCTCCAGAGAGGGATATGTGTGGACAATACCAGTGAGGACCCAGGATGTGCTCAAAGCTTCACATCAAATACCCCAGGTTTTCCAAAAGATAAACTAAGGAAACAAAGGGATTCAAGGGTAATCACTGGACTTGAAAGCCACATACTTGGATTATAAAACTATAATTAAACACAAGGAAGTGCTATCAAAGTCAGGCTGTGACTGGGGTGGGGCTTTTGCAAGGCTTCAATTTCTTGGTCTGGCTGGCTGGTAGTTCTAGGTGGTTCACCTTATAATAACCCAGTAAGTTCCAGGTTTGTTTTATGTGATTTTCTATATTTATATTTTATTTTAAAATAAAAAGTTTTTTTTTTTTT
>NW_003852418.1:6672674-6675379 GCF_000181295.1 Otolemur garnettii | reverse complement strand
AAAAAAAAAAAAAAAAAAACTCAATCAAAATTCTAATAAGGTTTCTGAAAGAAGTTGGAAAGCTGATTGTAAACTTCTAGTAGAAGAACTACAGCCCAAGAATTTTCAGAACACTTCATTGGTTGTGTCAGTAATAGGTGAGAACTAAGCAGAAAACAGAAAAATAACAGGTTAGCTGAGCAAAGGAGAGGCTAGAACACGGAGGAGAATGGAGGGTTGCAGGATAAGGCTAGGGAGCCAGGTGCAGACTGAGGCTGGAGGGAACTGGGTGCATTCGGGTCAGTTTACGGAGGACAGAGGGTAGAGACACAGCAAGAGGTCATGAAGCCTGGCGCGGTGCCTCAGGCCTGTAATCCCAGTTACTCATTTGGGAGGCTGAGGCAGGGATGGCTTGAGCGCAGCTGGTAACCGAGCGAGATGTTGTCTCAAAGAGAATGGAGAGGAGAATGGAGAGATGGATGCAGAAGTAACGAGAAGCCAGTTCTCGCAGGGATGGAGGCCCTCAAGGCTTTGCTCTGTCCCCAGGTCTAGCAACCTGTGGGGTGAGGGAGGGTGGGGTGGGAGGAAGGTGAGGAGAGCAGATCAGAGCTTAAGAACTGATTTCTCATGGACCCCCAGAACTCTGAAAGTGAGGGGTTGCCCCAAGAAGTCCTCACCTAGCCTCCCTCTCCCATTGAGAATGCTGAGCAGGGTGTTCTCAGCAGCTGAGCTGGAGTACCAAAGAGGACTAGTCCCGTGTAACAGTCGGTGGTGGGGCCCAGACCAGGAAGGTGGGCCAGCACCATTTCAGAGGCAGAGACTCCTCCCACCCCAGGGTACAAAAGGGGTGAGGTTGACAGAGGTGAGAGGATGCACTGGCCACAAGGGAGCACCTGGAAGCCCCCGGGTGAAGCCTGTGACCCCAGGGGCTAGAGGCTGGAGGACAGGGAAATCCTCACCCAGGTCCAGCCCGGACAGCTGGATGGATGGGTGTGGCCATGGAATTTGCTTTGTCACCAGCCTGCAAGGCTGGAGGGAAAAGGCCTGGCTACTGGCCGGTGTGCTCCTCACATTCCTGAGTGGGGCCAGGAGCCGGAGCCTGAGGCCACCTCTGGGCTGGATCCTAAGAATTCAACAGGTAGGGGGACCAGAGCCGACACCTGGGACCCTCTGGGCCTCCCGCTCATAGTGGTGTGAGAACTGAGTCAACATTTCCGTCTGTTAAATGGGGACAGTGACATTTTGCCTGGCTTATTTCACAACCTACTATGAGCATCTTTATTTTAGAGGTTACCACTTATTGTGCACCTATTGTATACCAAAGATGAAATAAGATCTCCCATACTTCTCTAAGTGACAACGTTATGATACTAGTCTCATCTTTCAGGTGAGAAAACAGAGATGAGGAGAGATAATACCGAATTTTGCTATGTATAATATGTATTTTTTTGCCCAAATTTTTGAGAGAAAAATAAGGACGAATGTTATACATGAGTAGTACAGCTCAGGAGGGGGGACCCCAGCGTGCTTCCTGGGACCACTGGGCACCCAGGGTTCCAGTCCAAGAGTATCTAGGATCCAGTGGGGAGCCGGGCAGTGTAGCCTCTGCCGAGTAACTATGATTAGGGAGGCAGCTGTGGCAAGGCTGCTGAGATGGGCCACGGCTGTGTGGGGCGAGGGCCGAGGCCCGAGGCCGGGCCACGTAAAGGATATTGGGAGCCCTGTGCAGGCCCCAAGGACCCATCTCGCTTCCAGGTGGGCCGAGCAGCCTCAGAAGCTCCTACCCCACCAGCTGCCCATGCCCTGACATGGTGGGGAGGGAAGGGGCAGCCTTCCCAGAGCAGGAGGCTGAAATCTGCACATTTACCAGGGACACGTTAGCCCTCCCCAGATGTGTCTTTCCTAACCAAGAGCCAGCCACTTTCTTTCTCAAGGTGCATTGTCCTAAAAGTTTGGGCCAAAACCATGCGTGGGCTTTATACACTGGAATGCATTGAACCTGGAACAATAAGGTAAATACTGAGTCTCGACCAGAGCCCTTGTCTGCCTGACTGTGTTCTTAACCAAGGTACTATATGGCCTCTAGAACTGATCAACTGTGACATGGCCATGTAGGTCTTTATTGTCAGAGGCAGGTGAGGTTAGAGTGGCACCCTCCAGATCCAGAAGGCAGTGTGGGGTAGTAGTTGAGTCCTTTGCCCCACAGGGCACGCTGACCTTAGTTTGAATTCTATAGGATTGCTAGCTGTGTGACCTTGGCTAAGTTTCTTAGTCTCTGTACACCTCAGTGTTTCCATCTGCAGCATGGAGTAATAACGTAGGTACACACCTACCCCAGGGGGTTGATGTGAGAAAGGAGAGTCAAAAACACTTAAGCACTTGGCATAGTGCCTGGCGCTTAGTAAGGCTCAGTAAGATAGTTGCTCTTCTTAAAACCTAGGCAGTTTATTCCCAGTCTGGTGCTCCTTGGTTTTTTTATTGTGAAATATAACACACATACAAAATTTAAAAAATAAAAATGTATAGTTTAATAAATTTTGGGGGGGAGGACAGAGTCTCACGCTGTCACTCTGGGTTGAATGCAGTGGTGTCACCATAGCTCACAGCAGCCTCAAATTCTTGTGGTTAAGTGATCCTCTTGCCTCAGCCTCACCAGTAGGACTACAAACCCCTGCCACAATGTCCAGCTATTTTTAGAGATGGGATCTTTTTTTTTTTTTTTTTTT
>NW_003852418.1:6620327-6672430 GCF_000181295.1 Otolemur garnettii | reverse complement strand
GGTTGAGCTATAGGCGCCGAGCCTAGAGATGGGATCTTGATCTTGCTCTGGTCTCTAATTCCTGAGCTCAAACAATCCACTCGCCTCGGCCTCAAAGGGAATAGGATTATAAGCATGAACCACTGCAATAGCTCTCCATTTTTTTTTTTTTTTTATTTTTTGAGTAGAAACAGGGTCTCACTCTTGCTCAGTCTGGACTGGAACTCCTGAGCTCAAGCAATCTGCCATCTTGGCCTCCCAGAGTGTTAGGATTACAGGCATGAGCCAGCACACCTAGCCTAGTTTAATGAATATCTATCTATCTATCTATCTATCTATATATATATATTTTTTTTTTTTTTTGCAGTTTTTGGCCGAGGCTGGGTTTGAACCTGCCACCTCTGGCATATGGGGCCGATGCCTACTCCTTTGAGCCACAGGCACCGCCCTAGTTTAATGAATATTTTTAAAGCAAACACCTATGTGACTACCCCATCCCAAGGTAATGAGCTAGAACATGGTCTGCACTACGGAAATCCCTAGATCTCAGGGCCCTCCTTTCGCCTTGCAGGTGATGGTCAACCTGACACCAGGACAACTCATTTTCTTGAGTTTTACCAGTGCTCTTTCAAGCAACAAAAGCTCCCACCCTCGGCCCTATGACTTTCGGAGATAGAAAGGAACTAAGTCTGCAGTAGACAGAGGCCAGAGAAGGGAGGAGGGGGGTATCAAGGTCATTGGGCGTGTACAGGGTCTCCAGAACCCCTCCTCCCCCCTGCCTTGTGGCCTACAGATGAGTAAAGTCAATCTCTGCCCTCAGGACCAGCCCTGCTAACCCTTGCCCCAATGGGCCCAGGTGATGAGTAGCCTGGGGCTGTGTGGGTTTCAGGGCCCAACCAGTGAGTATAGCCCCCTCCCAGTTAGACGGTCAGGCAGCCTGGCCTCTGGCAGACACCAGGTTTGCCTCACTCCAGGGAGGGACTAGTCCTCCCCTCAGGCAGCTATAGGTTAATAATGGGGGAGGCAGGGTGGTGCCTGTGGCTCAGTGGGTCGGGCGCCGGCCCCATATACCGAGGGTGGCAGGTTCAAACCCGGCCCCAGCCAAACTGCAACAAAAAAATAGCCAGGCATTGTGGCAGGCGCCTGTAATCGCCTTAGCCCAGGACTTGGAGGTTGCTGTGAGCTGTGTGATGCCAAGGCACTATACCGAGGGCGATAAAGTGAGACTCTATCTTATAATAATAATAATAATAAGGGAGGCATTGTAGGAGAGAGCTCGGAAGAATTGGTTCTGGGGCTAAATCTTCCTGCTGGCGCGCTGGTAGTGTAGAGAAAGAGGAGAATTCCCGGGCTGCCTACCCACCCACCCCCCTTGCAACCTGTGAATTACTGTGAAGTGAATTACTTCATGCACACCAGCCAACAAAAGGGCACCTGCTGTTTGCTCTTCCTTGGAATGACCACTTCCCACTGTTACTCTGGCCAGTCCTTCAGATCTCTGCTTACATAGAAAGCATCTCTTGCAAAAACTCTTCTCTGACCCTTCCCTGGCCCTATGGAGGCCTCTCCCCTATAGGGCCCCCCCATCCTTTGCTTAACCCATTATCATTTTATCCACATCTTTCATGGAGACGTATGATCTTTAAGATTAAAAATAATAATTTCATAATTTTCTTTTGTTCCCCTTCTGTTTATAAAAAAAGCAATTAAAATTCAACAGTGATTTCTTTTAGAGCTGTGTGTTAATAATGATTCTTGCATTGATTCAACAACAACAGAACATTTCTGTGAATGCTTCACAGACATAGCTGTAGACCATTGGGATTACAGGGAGCAACACCGTGTCCCCTAACCCTTCGAGCTGACATTCTAGAGAAGACAGGAAATAAGCAAATACTAGGCTGAGCAACATAGCAAGACCCTATCTGTAAAAAAAAAAAAAAAAAAAATTGGCCAGACATGGTGGCACATGCCTACATTCCCAGCTACTTGGGAGGCCGAGGCAGGAGGATTGCTTGGGCCCAGGAGTTTGAGGCTGCAGTGAACTATTATGACACCACTGCACTCAAGCCGCTGCAATAGAGGAAGACCGTCCTTAAAGGACAAAACCAAGAAACAAAGTCTCAAGAAACTTACCTTAGAAGGTTTACATTTTAAAAATTAGTCATCATAATTTTGACATTTGCTCAAAATTTTATATTTTAGGTTTCTTAAAAGAGTCAGATTTTATAGAAGCATATGACTTCATGTTTACTACAGAAATGAACTATAATGCACACAGCTATGATTTAATAAAAAAAAATGAACCACAACCAAAAATATGTCTGCCTCACAAAAGCCACATTTTCTTTTTGAATGCTGAATGTAACTCTCATAAGCAAACCCCACATATGTGTCACTTTTCCCCAAGAGTCTGGAGATTATAGAATTTATCTTGAAATTGGAGTCTCTCTTGCACAAATAAATACTTTTTGAGTTTTTTGAAAGGCATTTTTTTTTTTTTTTTTAGAAACAGAGTTTCATTTTGTCACCCTTGGTAGAGTGCTGTGACATCACAGCTCACAGTAACCTCCAGCTCTTGGGCTTAGGTGATTCTCTTGCCGGGACTATTGGCACCGGCCACAACATCCAGCTATTTTTTTGCTGCAGTTTGGCTGGGGACTGGTTCAAACCTGCCACCTTCGGTAAATGGAGCCGGCACCCTACCCACTGAGCCACAGGTGCCGCCCTTCTTTTTTTTGAGATAGAGTCTCACTGTGTCACCCTCTGTTGAGTGTGGGGGTGTCACTGCTTACAGCAACCTCAAACTCTTGGGCTTAAGTGATTCTCTTGCCTCAGCCTCTCAAATACCTGGGACTACAGGCGCTCACCACAATGCCCGGCTATTTTTTTTGTTCTGGTTGTAGGCGTCATTATTGTTTGGTAGGCTCTGGGCCTGGTTCAAACCTGCCAGCACTGGTGAATGTGGCCGGCGCCCTATCCACTGGGCTACAGGTGCCAAGCCTATTTACTTTTATTTTCATGAATGTGTTTATTCTCTACACAAGATTTTAAACATCAGTCTCCTCTAGGCATAAATCAGACAAGTGTTTCCCAAAATGTGGTACCCATCCTCAGTACAGGAATATAAGATTATTTTAGGCAGTCAGCACTGAAGACTATTTGATAGAAATGTTTTCTTTGTAATAGAAGAAATATAACTAGCATACAGAATCCATGGTTTGATGGGTAAGTTTACTCGGGAAGCTATTCAGTAGGTATATGTTATAAATGTGTGTTGTTTAAAGATAGACACAGTATTGGCTCGGTGCCTGTAGCTCAAGAGTCTAAGGTACCAGCCACATACACCTGGTTTGAATCCAGCCTGGGCTGCCAAACAACAATGACAGCTGCAACCAAAAAATAGCCGGGTGTTGTGGTGGGCACTATAGTCCCAGCTACTTGGTAGGCAGAGGCAGGAGAATTGCTTGAGCCCAGGAGTTGGAGGTTGCTGTGAGCTGTGATGCTATCTCACTCTACCCAGGGCGACAGCGTGAGGCTCTGTCTCAAAAGAAAAAAATAATAGCCAGGCGTTGTGGCAGGCACCTATAGTCCCAGCTACTTGGGAGGCTGAGGCAAGAGAATCACTTAAGCCCAGGACTTTGAGGTTGCTGTGAGCTGTGACACCACGGCTCTCTACCCAGGGTGACATAGTGAGACACTGTTTCAAAAAAAAAAAAAAGATAGACATAGTATTAAATAAATAATAGAATTGATGGTAAATGGACATTGCAAGAGTGGCTTAGGTGGCTGTAATGGGTTGAATGATGACCTCTAAAAAGACACCCCCCAATCCTAAGCTAGGAATGTGGCCTTATTTGGAAATAGTCTTTGCAGACGTAATTAAATTAAAGATCTCACGATTATCCTGGAGTTAGGCTGTGCCCCAAATCCAATAACCAGTATCCTTATAATGGGAGAGAAGACAGCCACGCAGAGACACAGAGGGGAGAAGCCAAGATCGGGGCAGAGATTGCCGTTACAAAGCTACAAGCCAAGGAATGCCAAGAACTGCTGGCAGCCACCCGAAGCCAGGAAGGGATTCTCCCCCAGAGGCTCCAGAAGGAACCAACCAGCCAGATATCTCGATTCTGGACTTCTAGCTTCTAGAACTCTGAGAACAACTTTATTTATTCATTTATTGAATTTCTGTTGTTTTAAACTGAATTCATGATAATTTGCTATGGCTGCCACAGGAAACTAATATAGGGGTAAAGGAATAAGATGAGGTTGAGAAATGCTCCTTTGGACACCCAGCCACAAGGGTGGGTGAGAGGTTCTGCTCTGGGATAAACTGGGTGACTGAGTCACCGACGCCCTCGTGTGATCTCCATTCACCCATTTTCATTCAATATACACAGCTGTTTTAAAAGTGAAAGTAAATCTAACAATGTGAGTTTACATTTAATTACCTTCTAATGAAATTTCATTTCATGTTCCTATACCTGGACCAACATAATAAACCCCTGAGTTCATAAAGTATAAAAACTCTTGGGAAAGGCTGATTGCTAGTCACCCGCATTTTACAGATGAGAAAACTAAGGCTCAAATGGAGGAAATGTCCCCATCTGATGCTGGAGACCACTGTTCCAATTCCTATAGGGCTACATTTATTCTCCCCAAACCATCTAGAGCAAATACTCGGCGTCAGCGCAGACCAGGGCCGGACGCAGAGGCTAAGTGCACCCTGCAGTACCCGAGCGCGTCGCCTGGCGGCGGGCGAGAACAGAAAGAGAAACGAAGCGAAGAGTTCGGAGACTGGCACGCTGCAGGGGCCACCAATGGCCACGAGGGGGAGCGCGCGGACGCTTCGCGAGGGGTGGGGCCCGCTGATGGCGCGCATGCGCTCAAAGGGAGCCGGTCGCAGGCCGAGACGGTGGCCGAGAGGGCACGGGAGCAGGACGGTGGCCGACGAGGTCGGGGATGGAGCACCTGGAGCGTTGCGCGTGGTTCCTCCGGGGGACGCTGGTGCGGGCGGCTGTGAGGCGCTACCTGCCCTGGGCGCTGGTGGCTTCCATGCTGGGGGGCTCCCTTCTCAAGGAGCTCTCTCCGCTGCCCGAGAGCTACCTGAGTAACAAGCGCAACATCCTCAACGTGTGAGTGCACCCCGGGTCCTCTCCCGTCCCTGTCCAAGCCGGCCCTCTGTCGACTCGTCCTGAGAAGCCGCGGGTTAGCTGCCTTGGTGGACGAGTCATTGCAAGGGTAGTCCTTCTCCCAGTCGTGACAGCAGCGCCTGCACGCGACTGAGGGATCCGGGAATAGCTAGTGTCACTAGCAGTTCGTGTTTGCGGACTCGAATAGGATATCGTGAATTTGACCGGGCAGGCAGTGGGAACAGGTCTGTGTGTGTTCGTAGGGGTGTGGAGTGGGGGAGGAGGGAGATGAACCAGCCTAGTCACTTCTTCCCCCACCTCCCCTTGGAGTTAGGAGTTAGCCCCTGCCCTATTTGGCAGATGTCACCTCCCTGGTGCCTTCCTGTGTAAGATCCCCCCACTCCAGCTTGTGACAGAATCCCATCACCATCTGTGAAAGATTTCCTCCCCTCTCCCACTTTGAGAACCTTGCCCCAACCTGTGATAGAGAGGCCACCATTCCCAGATACTCACAGAGGAGTGGAGCTCTCAGTCTATGACCTTTCCCCTGGATCTCCTTGGTCCTTGGACTTATCAGGCACCCAAAGTACATGGCAGTGGCCCAGAAAAGCATTCCCAGCTGGGCTCTTTGAGACGTCTCCTTAATTTCACCCGTTCCTTTTCTTTTTTAAAAAGTTTATTGCGCAGAGACACTTTCAGTAATAAAGGGAAACTCTGAAAGGTAAAAATGCTCCTTTGATGTGAGCCTAATTTTTCTGCTGAATTAGTGTCTCCTGCATCTTTTGAAAGTCAGCCCAACTTTGGTTATCTACTTAAAACCTTGGTTTCTCTCCCAGGCAGCTTCGTCAAATGCCTGATTGGTCTTGGCTGGGGCAGTATCTTCCTTATCAGTCCCAGTGAATGTTTTAGTGACAGGCACTTGGGCGGTGCCTGAGAAACTACTAGGATCCAAGAAAGAGTCCTGTTCCTGGCTGATGTTCCTTCCTCACCCACTATGAGAGGCTGGGCTAAGAATAGAGGGTGAGAGTGGTGGTAGACCCACATCTTGGGTCCTGTGTGCAGCTGGTCCCAGGTCACCACCCTTCATGAGCACAGGAGGCAGACAAGGCAGCTGCTGCTGTATCTGGCCTGCATGAACTAGGAGCCAAGCAGCCTGGCAGACAAGTCCCTGTTGTTTTGAGGGTAGCCATGGATTCTGGTGTTTTGTTGCAAGCCTCTTTGCTAATTAATGTAAGGGAACTAGTAGATCATTGGATCTGGAAAGGATCTTAAAATCATTTGGTTTGCCTGGGCACTGTGGCTCACCCCATAATCCTAGCACTCTGAGAGGCTCAGGTGGATTGCTTGAGCTCAGAAGTTCAAGACCAGCCTGAGCAAGAGTGAGACCCCATCTCTACTAAAAAAAACAAAACAAAATAAAACAAAAAAACAAACGAAAAAAACTACCTGGACTGAGTGGCAGGCACATGCTTGTAGTCCTAGCTACTCATGGAGGCTGAAGATCACTTGAGTCTAAGTGTTTGAGGTTGCTGTGGGCTATGACGCCAGGGCACTTTAGCCTGGGGCAACAGAATGAGATTCTTGTCTCAAAAGAAAAAAAAAGTCATTTGGTTCCCGTCAGCTCTATTTAACTGCTGAGGAAATCGAGGCCTGGAAAGGTATAGTAACAAGTTAAATCAGAGTCAGGATTTGAACCTGAATCTTTTGGCTTGAAGTAAAGCTCTTTGTTCCAAGACTTTGTGCCATTTAGGAAAAAAACCATGGTATGGTAGAGAAAGCATAGGCTTTGGGGCTAGCCAAAGTGTGGTTTAAGCTGTGCTTGTTGATTGTATGAGTGTGACCCTGAACAAAGTACTAAACCTGTTCTGAGCCTTAGATTCCGTGTCCATGAAATGGGACAGGGTTACTTCCCTCCCAGGGTAACTTACAGTGTTCTATGGGAAAGTAAATGTGTCTGAATTAGTAATACTTCTCTGAGTAAAAAACATAGTGCTTAAGACCACAGATTCTGGATTTGAATCCCAGCTTCACCATCGCGTCCACTTTGGCCATGACACTTCTCTCTGCCTCAGTTTTCTTATCTGTAAAATGGGGGTCAGAACAGTCCCTACTTCATAGAGTTGTTACAGGATTAAATCGTTAATGCATTTAATGTACTTAGTAAGTGAAGAATGTGATAGTTGTTACGATCTACAGCTTTGATTGAGTTTTCTCATTTTCCCTCCCTTGGCAGGCTAGAAACCTGAGTCATGACATTGTTTCTCCTCTGCCGTGTTCCCCGTCTTCACTTCCACTTTCCTCCTCTGTCAGGTATTTTGTCAAAATGGCCTGGGCCTGGACGTTCTGTCTCCTCCTGCCTTTCATTGCTCTCACCAACTACCACCTGACAGGCAGAGCGGGCCTGGTCCTGAGGCGGTTGAGCACCCTGTTGGTGGGCACGGCCATCTGGTATGTCTGCACAGCCCTCTTCTCCAACATCGAACACTACACAGGCAGCTGCTACCACTCGCCAGCTCTGGAGAGGGTCAGAAAGGAGTACCAGAGTAAGCAGCAGTGCCACCGGGAAGGAGGCTTTTGGCACGGCTTCGACATCTCAGGCCACTCCTTCTTGCTGACCTTCTGCGCCCTCATGATTGTGGAGGAGATGTCTGTGCTGCATGAGGTGAAGACAGAACGAAGCCACCGCCTGCACACGGTCATCACCACCCTGGTCGTCGCCCTGGGCTTCCTGACTTGCATTTGGGTATTGATGTTTCTGTGCACAGCTGTGTATTTCCACGACTTGTCCCAGAAAGTATTTGGCACCTTGTTCGGTTTGCTGGGCTGGTATGGAACATACGGGTTTTGGTATCTGAAATCCTTTTCCCCAGGACTTCCTCCCCAGAGCTCTACTGTGAATTTGAAGCAAGAGAGTTACAAGAAATAAAGTAGAGGACAAAAGGGCGGACAGCCGGACGGTGACGGATAAATTTATCATTTCTTTTCGCTTAGTTATTTGGCTAAATTATTGA
Source organism: Otolemur garnettii (assembly GCF_000181295.1). Lineage (NCBI taxonomy): Eukaryota > Metazoa > Chordata > Mammalia > Primates > Galagidae > Otolemur > Otolemur garnettii. Next base: position 6,664,308 of record NW_003852418.1, on the reverse strand, counting down.
CCCTACTTTAGAGGGGAAAGCTTACCAGGCAGTTTGGGTTGGGTTGTGGTGAAATCTGGGGAGTGACTTTAGTCCCCAGGCTATTCTTGGCAACATCATCTGTGTCACAATCACCACCACTCTCAGTCAGGCACTTTTGGATCCTGGTGAGACTTGACCTTAATCTGGAACAACGCTTTGGTCCCTGGAGGGGAGAGCTAAGCCTCAGGGAAAGGACAGGATCAGGAAAGCCCCTGTCGTGTGGCCTCAGGATTCTCCTGCACTTTCTTCCTGATCCTAGTTGCCCTGTAAGTTTAATGGCTCTTAACAGTTGTTATCTAACAGCCTTTCTCTCTGACCGATTTTGCATAAGCATTTATTTCTGGCAAGAGTCTGAAACACCAAACCACTGAAAGACACTCTTTTGTTGTAGTATTTGTTTCATTCCTTGAATGTTATCTATTACAAATGGCCACAGAACAGGCCCCTTAAATGGCGGCGCCTGCCTCTGTTGGATGATTCTTATGGAAATGAACAAGGATGTTTTCTGTCTGTTGTCCGTTATTCTATGTTGGTTTTTGGAGCGATAAGGTAATCTTTTTTTTCTTCTATTTTGAGCAAATACTTTATATGATTTTAATAACAACTATGGCATTTGGTCTTTGTTGACAAAACTCCTGAAAACAACAGACAACTCCAGTGCTGCACTTAGGCACACGCAGATTGCTCTAAGGTGTTTTTGTTGTCGTTTGTTTTTGTAGAACACTAAGTTACTTTTTATAAGCCAAACTCTGCCCTTATAGTATTAAATTCCACCTCACGGGGCTGTTTTCTCTGTTAAGAATAAAACTAGGAAGCAGTCATTTTAATAAAAGCCTCATGAATTTTAAGCTGAGTCAAAATAATTTTGCAGAATACGTATTTGCACTGAACCCTTCCTGACCACAGATGAGTGCTACAGACTGAACAGTGCTTCAGGATCCTGTGCTGAGTGCCTTGATCACTCTGCTTTGGCCCAGGGTGTTCTTACCTTTTGGACGAGATTATGGTAATTCAGAAGTGAAGTAAAATGCCTCCCTCTGATGGCAAAAGGCCAACCGGTTTGCAAAATCCTCATTATTAATAAATGGTGGTGTGACTTTGGTCCCTCCCTCTTCTTGCCTCACCAACTAGACTGAACCAAAGGTGGCCCTGTTCATCTGGCCTAGAAATCAGTTCACTTTTTCTTTCTTCTTTCAGACTCCTCAGTTCCCAGCCTTGTCATTCTGTGGCCTTTGCTGTGAGAGTGAAGGATCAGAGTCTCACTTTGTTGCCCTTGGTAGAGTGCTGTCGCATCATAGCTCACAGCAACCTCAAACTCTTGGGCTCAATTCTCTTGCCTCAGCCTTCCAAGTAGCTGGGACTACAGGCACCTGCCACAACTCCCAGCTACTTTTTAGAGACGGTCTTGCTCTGGGTCAGGCCAGTCTCAAACCGATGAGCTCAGGCTATCCACCCGCCTCCACCTGCCAAGTGCTAAGATTCCAGGCCTGAGCCACCACACTTGGCCAAAGGCACAGTTCTACACTCTGGTGAGACGGCTCCTCTCCTCTCCCAAACTCTCTCCTTCAGCCTTTCAAACCAACCCCTTGCTGTTTGGATAATCATTTTTAAAGTTGTTTTGATAGGCCAGGTATGGTAGCTCACACCTGTAATCCTAGCATTCTGGGAGGCCAAGGCAGGCAGATTGCTTGAGCTCAGGAGTTTGAGACTGACCTGAAGAAGAGCAAGACCCTGTTTGTACTGAAAGTAGAAAAACTGAGGCAAAGGGATTGTTTGAGCCCAGGAGTTTGAGGTTACTGTGAGCAATAATGATGCCATAGCACTTTAACCAGGGCAGTAGAGTGAGACTCTGTCTCAGAAAAATAAATAAATATCCCCAGTCAAGCCTGATAATAGCATTACTGATAAGCTTTGACTCAAGTTTAGGTTGTCAGGAGTTCTGGGTAATTTTTTTTTTTTTTTTGAGATAGAGCTTCAAGTCCCTGGGTAGAGTGCTGTGGCATTACAGCTCACAGCAACCTCCAACTCCTGGGCTCAAGCGATTCTCCTGCCTCCACCTCCCAAGTAGCAGGGACTACAGGCACCCGCCACAACACCCGGCTATTTTTTGGTTGCAGCCATCATTGTTGTTTGGCGGGCCCGGGCTGGATTTGAACCCACCAGCTCAGGCTTATGTGCCTGGCCCCTAAGCCACTTGAGCCACAGGCGCCAAGCTGGTACCTTTTTTAATATAAAGATATATTTAAAATATTTTATATCCATTCAGCTGCAGGTTAAGTTTATTGATACTGTGAGGCATGATGTGTTGTATCAGAAAGGGACAGAAGCACAGACACTGAGGTATTGGAGGTGTCCCTGTGGTGCTTTGGATGCACTGGCAAGAAGTGATAGGTCCGGCAAGAGGATTTTTTTGCCACGTGGAGTTTATATCCACAAACCAGGGGCAGGAATCAGGGTGGGGCGGATGGCAGGAGTTTGCTGAAGGGATTGAAATCGTTTCTAAGTTTCATGTTCAGCACCAAAAGGGAATAGGTACAGTGTGTCTCCAGAAGTTCTTTGTCACACTTTAAATCTCCAGGTGCTCTTCTCATGTGGGTCTGCTTCAGGCTCAGCTCTGAACTCATGCTACAGGGGAAACATTGATTGCCGAGTCTCCTGTTGAGCTCAGCGCCTTGCCTTTTCCTTGGGAGTGCGCGCTCTATCCCTATAAGAGACAGTGTGGCGTTAGGGAAAGACTCTGGTCTCAGGCAAATGTGAGGTGTGGGTTGGCATAATGTCTCGGCACCACTCATGATACCTGGATGACCATGGCAGCCCTGTACAGTAGATACGATTCTGTGAGGATCAAGGGAAATGATATATGTAAAATGCCCAGTATCTGAACTTAGCAGGTGATCACCACTCCGCCTCCTTTTTTCTAGACTAAGGCCTTTAGCCCTTCCTGGCTCCTCTAGAGAAAGCAGAGAAACTAACATCTGGGTGCCATCTGGAGTCTAGGTCTCCTGTTTTACGAAATAATAGTCTTGTATTGATTGTTTAGAAAATGTGGTGCTGGACAAGAGACGTCGGGGGATCTGTGATCCCTGCACGTGGCCATGCTGCTTTTGCCTCTCCGTGTTGAGGCTCGTACCCTGAAGCCTCATTTTCCACATGCATCTGTCATAGTCTGGGTACCAGATTGTATTTAGAGATTGGCTCTCGCCACTGTCGTGTACACACAGATCGTGTGTGTAAACAAGCACATTGAAGTAAACTGGAGGTAATGCAATCCCACACTCCTGTGTTTCGTGTGTTCCTTTCTCATACCGCTTATGAAGGCCAGAACCCCCTTCAAGAATGTAGGTAATTCTTTCTGAAGTTGCTCATTGTATATGGGGTATTTTGCGCCTGTGGTTATTCCCACTTTTTCCTGTAAGTCCTGTAAAATAAGCGTATGTTCAGTTCCATATTTCTTAGTTCCTTCTCTCCCTGGCACTTTTGTGTCTTACAGTACTAAGGTCTAGATCAGGGATCCTCAAACTTTTTATTTTTATTTTATTTATTTATTTTTTTTTTGAGACAGAGCCTTAAGCTATCTCCCTGGGTAGAAAGTGCTATGGCATCACAGCTCACAGCAACCTCCAACTCCTGGGCTCAAGCAATTCTCCTACCTACTCTAGCTGGGACTACAGGCACCCACCAAAACGCCTGGCTATCTTTTTTTTTTTTTTTATTGCAGCTGTTACTGTTGCTTGCCGGGCCCTGGCTGGATTCGAACCCGCCAGCTCAGGTGTATGTGGCTGGCGCCTTAGCTGCTTGAGCCACAGACGCCGAGCCCTCAAACTTTTTAAACGGGGCCAGTTCACTGTCCCTTAGACCGTTGGAGGGCCGGACTGCAGGCCTTGGGACAAGTTGGCTGCTAAGCAGAACAGGTAGCGGCAGCAAAAACGCTAGGCGGGCCAGATAAATGTCCTAGGCGGGCTGCATGTGACCCGTGGGCCATAGTTTGAGGACACCTGGTCTAGACCAACCTGACTTGGGGGCATTCCTGTTGGCAGAAGAAGAGTAACCCCCTTGGCAGGAGCAGTGAAGAGCAGTTCACTGAGATGACATCTCCCTGCAAGTGCCTTGTAGCCCTGGAGGCCCTTCTGCACGTGGGAGTTACTTGGGCCTCCTAGTACCCACTCATTTGCCAGCGTGACCTGCTTGGCACCTCGAGGTAGTAGCTGTCGAAAGCTCCATGGCTCCAAGATTAGAATTTCCTCACATTGTGAAAACTCTCCGTTTAGATTCTTTTGGCAGCAGCAAATCCTCCATGAGTTCACGCCGTGAGCTCGGAGTTGGGGTAGAACAGTCCCCACCCGGCTTCATGGAGTTGGTGCTCTAAAGTGCGTCACTTTGTAGCTGCAGCTATGAGCTGAGGTTCCGAAGATGCATTTCGTACATGTCTGCACTTGAGGAATTTTTACTCTGTAGAGAAGCACCAGTTCCACCATAAGGTGCTCTGCGTGCTGGGGCAAGGTCAGGGCCTGGGAACATAGAGCAGGAGCAACCAGTTACCCTGGAGAGTCAGAGAATATTTTCACAGAAAGTCACAATTCTTTTGGGTTTTGAAGGATGAGGAGTTGAAGTGGAGCTCTGCATTTGGGCAGAAATGGGAAGCCAGAGCAGTGTGACAACACATACAAAGACATGTGGAAATGTTACCCTGATTTTTATTCAGACATTCTTTTTTTTTTTTTTTTTGAGACAGAGTCTCACCATCAATAGAGTGCTGTGGCTTCACAACTCACAGCAACCTCCAGTGCTTGGGCTTAGGCGATTCTCTTGCCTCAGCGTCCGGAGTAGCTAGGACTATAGGCGCCTGCCACAACACCAAGCTATTTTTGTTGTTGCAGTTTGGCGGGGGGTGGGCTTGAACCCGCCACCCTCGGTATATGGGGCCAGCACCCTACTCACTGAGCCACAGCGAGTGGTATTAGAAAGGATAAGTTTAACCTCAAGCCCACTCCAGCTGACCCCTTTTCCCTTCTGCCAGGAGATGATGCAGTGTGAAGGCCCTCGCTAGATGCTCACTCCTTGATTTAGGACGTCCCAGCCTCTAGCACTATTAGAAGTCTGATCTTTTTAAATGACCTGTCTGCAGTCTTCTGTTGTAGCAGCACAAACCAGAGGAAGACACTTAGCTGGAAGTTAGAATACCAGGCTTTGAGCTGCATTCTGACAATCTTTTCTGCTATGTGGTGTGACCTTGACCTAACCACTCAGCATTCCTGGGTCTCAGTTTTCTCATCTAATGAATAGTGGGGGTGGACTGAATAATCTCACCAAGTCTTCTAATTTTCTCCCTTCTGTTTCTCTGTTTTGCTTGAGGAGAAGCTCTTCCCAAGCTGGTTATGGATTTTATTTTTGGAAACAACATGAAAAGAAACTCCCACTCAGAGTTGAGGTGGCAGCTGGTTTCCTGGCGAGTGATGGAGGAACAGACCTCTGGGAACACTTGATCACCTCCCTGCCTCCTTTCCCCTGCACCAACACCGTGATGTAGTTTGGACCTGATTGCCTGGGTTCACACGGGCTTACTAGACACGGGAACTGAACCTAATTCCCACAGAGATAAACTGCCAAGGTCTTTTTAAAAAAGCAGTTATATTGTTTTATTTTATTGTATTTTATTTTTGAGACAGAGTTTCATTTGTTGCCCTGGGTAGAGTGCCGTGGCGTCATAGCTCACAGTAACCTCAAATTCACTTGCCTCAGCCTCCCAAGTAGCTGGGACTATAGGTGCCCACCCCAACGTCCAGCTAGTTTTTCTATTTTTAGTGGAGATGGGGTCTCAAAACATTTTTAATAGCTGTCAAGAGGGTAGGTTCTGTTAAGAGAAATCCAGTACAGTTTAGAATTCCTTAGAAATTGTTCTAGAAACCTCTAATACAGTTTCAGGGGGTGGAGGGTGGTGGTGGTTTGAAATTGAACACACACCATACAGAAAACAGATATTCTTATACCTTAGGGGAAGGGAATGGTAAATTGGTACCACCTGTTTGTTTTTTTACTTTTTTAAATTATTTTTTATTAAATCATGACTTTGTACATTGATTCAGGTACCACCTGTTTAGAAGGTGACCTGATACAGTCATCACCCCATTATCCATACCCATGAGGATAGGTAAATTCCGGATAAATGTAGTTTCTGGTTGCTTGAAAGTTACTATTAAAAATAGGTGTAACTAATTCTATATTCCATATGTTACATTGCCATAAACTCTGTATTGACTTGATATTAATAGTGAAATACACTAATGAAAACAAATTAAGACAGTGACAAACTTCCCTTACTGTAACACAGTTTTACCATATCATAAAACAGCTTTGTAAATGGAGGGTATACAGATTTAGTTAAATGGCAGTCAATATCCTTTCAACTTCATTGCCGTATTTTTTTAACTTGAAGTAACACATTAACACAGAAAACACATGGGAGCCACAGGCGTGATACACGAAGTGTGGGCTTACCGATGGCACCTCGCACCAAGTTTAAACTCTGATTTTTTGTCAGGGGGAGGGGCACATGCCAGTTGCTTGAGTTCTAGATGACAGAGTTCACTGTAGTATCCAAACTTAAAATGTACAGACCTAGTAATGTTTAGTCTAGGGATTTTGGTTTTGGAAATGCAAAGATTTTATTACAGCTGTTGGTAAGAGTGAAAAATTGTCAAGCAGTTAAATACATTACAGTAACTCTATATTGGTGATAGAAGGTAGTCACTACAAAGAATAAGGAGGTTCTGTCTGGTGTGGAGTCTGGAGGTGGAGAGGCCTGGGCTGGTGCTGACACCAGCTATATCTCACAGCTGTGTGTCCTTGGCCAAATCAGCGCTCTGAGCCTGTATTTCTGAAGTGCGAGGTGGGGTTCACAGTGGCTCACCGCGTCCCCAACAGAGGAGTAGTAGCAAGTGTACCAGGCTCTGTGCTGGGCCCAGGGATGCAGCATTAACTGAGAGAGGAACGGCCCTTCCTTCAGTGGGTTTACAGTCCAGCAGGGCACAAAACCAGTGACCAGTGTGCTGAGCATAAAAGGCAGAGTGTTCTCCCAACCCACCCTGACGTTGTCACAGCTCAGAGATCATTGCCGGAAAACATTTAGAAAAGCAAAGGTGGGCTCGGCGCCTGTGGCTCAAGTGGCTAAGGCGCCAGCCACATACACCTAAGGTGGCGGGTTTGAATCCAGCCTGGGCCCGCCAAAACAACAATGACGGCTGCAACCAAAAAATAGCTGGGCATTGTGGCGGGCGCCTGTGGTCCCAGCTACTTGGGAGGCTGAGGCAGGAGACTTGCTTGAGCCCAGAAGTTGGAGGTAGCTGTGAGCTGTGATGCCACTGCACTCTACCCAGGGGGACAGCTTGAGGCTCTGTCTCAAAACAAAACAAACAAAAAAAAAGCGAAGGTGTGAAGAGATTGCCACAGACTGCCTGAATTCAAATCCTGACTGTGCCGCACCCCCTGGCTGCGTGACTTTGAACAAGTTCCTTAATATCTGTGGGCCTCAGTTTCCTCGTCTGTAAGGTAGATGTGTAAATTATTCAGTCTCTCTGGGCTTGTTACTCAACTGTGAAGTAAGGGGAATACTTTCTGCCTCACTGGGCTTTGACTGGCTTAATGAAATCACGGATTGGCAAATATAAGCTTTAAAATGTAGGGCGCATATGAGGGCTGCTTGTTACTGAAGGCATTTGTTTCTGCCTAACGAATGTCCCTCTTAGATGCCTGTGTACAATAGCTCCTTAATGTCCCCAATAACCTTGGAACGACTTAGTGTCATCCATATAATAATTGTAAAAAGCAACAATCAGTACAATCAATAATTAGCATTTGTTCTTGATATTTTAATTGGGTGCCTGAGATTTTTTACTGTGTTTTCTCACTTGTAGTTCCCAAAAACTTAGACCATATTAAAAATAGCAAGGGGCTTTGGCTTCTGACACATCAGGCTTCATGTTCTAGGCCTGCCACTGTATTTATCAGCTATTGCTGTAACGATGCTTTGTAACACACCACCATAGAGCTCACTGGCTTGCAACAAACGCCCCCAGGTCAAGTATAGCTCTGCTGCCATGGGCAGGCCTCAGCTAGCAAGCTCTGCTGCTGGCTGCGTGGCCACTGTGCTGGGCTGCAGGCCATGAGCTGGGCTCAGCTCTGTTCCCCCTTGTTTCCCTCTGCTGTCCAGACTAGAGTGACAGCAACCACATGGGGCCATGCTCTTCTCATGATGATCACCAGGGCATCCAAGCTTTAGTCACACTACACAGCACACCTAAAGCCTCTGCTCCTGTCACATCCTTCCATGCTAACAAGGAAGGATATGACAAGAAGGTCACATGGACGAACCCAGCACCGACTGCGCAGGGAACAGACCTCTTACGCTGAGAGGTATTGCAGAATTTCAGGTCAAAGGCTGTGAGTGTGTAATCCTATTAGGGAGGAACAATAATCCAGCCTACTGCTCATACTTGGGCCCTTGAATTCTCTGAACCTCAGTTTCCTCATCAATGAAACCTAAAAATCTGTGCTTCTCAAGATTAGAGATAATTTGTGTAAATTTCCTGGCACATAGTTAGTATTCAATAGACGGTAGCTGTTATTATCAGCTCCATTTCAGGGATGAGAAAACTGAGGCCTTTTGGCCATGTGGGCCCAGTTTGCTAGAGAAGGACCAGAGTGGTCTTTGGAGATAGGCTGTGACCTAGGCAGTCGAGCCTGTGACTTTGGCAGTAAGGAGCCAGTTTGCTGAAGGAAATACACCACATAGCAGCCCTTACTGCCTCCCACCCCACCGTGAGAATCCTGGGAATGTTGGAGAGATCTTTCTTCTAGTGCAAACTTTGGAGGCTCCCACTGTTGCAATCCTGGCAGTGTTGTCCATCTGCTGGACTACCGAACTTGGGTAATGCCCCCATCCTCTTTATGTTTGCACTCCTGATGGCTCCTGAGTCAATGCTTCTGTCCCACATTCCCTAGAATGGGGCCAGGGAAAGAGCTGGCTCTAGCTCTCCCACAGGGAGATATTGCCCCAACTGGACACTACCCAGCCAGTGCCTTGGTTTTCCTGCACTTAGAGCATGAGGGTGAGAGTTCCTGCTGTCTTCCAGCCCCGGCTATGGCTCTCCCTGTCTTTCCAGCACTCCGCCTATACCTCGTCTCATTCACAGTTATTCTGTATGTCAGAAGCTGTCAGCTGCCCACCAAAGTCTGTTCTGTTCTTCCCTGCCAACAGGCTGCCAAACAGAACCTGCATTTCCTAACCTCTTTTGCAGCTGGTGATGCCCCAGAATTAAATTCTTACAAATGGACTGTAAGTGGAAGCTATGTGCCGTTCTTCTAGGTCTATATTGGGCATATGGTCTTCTGTCTTCTCTTTCCCACACTGTCACATAAAAGCTGGGCTTCCCGGGACCAAGTTGTGACCATGCAGTTGACGATAACACACTCGAAGTTAGGGCAACAGCACAGAAAGAATGAATGCAGGGAAGAGATTCTGTGCACATCTGCACCACCACTTGGTTAATGGGAGACACCAGAAGGTATACTCTCTTAGCCCCTGGTGTTTCTTTCCTCTTGTTAAAAAAGCCCAGAGACACTCTGATGAGTTTATATTTCCCACCCCACTGTGCTCCATCTCCTTCTTCACCATGCCCTTGCAAGAGCCACCACCTGTTAGGCAGTTAGTGGAGACACAGCTCAGTTGGGCAAGTCCTTCTGCAGGTTGTAGGAAGAATTTCCAGCTCTTCTAACAACTAAAGACCCTCTTTATCTCCAAACTGAGATGGGTTTCTTCATCTTTTTTGTGGGCAGTCATCTCTGAGTCTCAGCAGGACCAAACAAACCTCCCCTCTCCTGGCTGATCATTCGGTCCCTTCCCCAGTAGTCCAGGCTAAGCCTTCACTTGTCTAAAAATTGCTTCCTCGCTGCTTCCAGAACTCCCCTTACCTTTAAGCCAGGGCTGGAGACTCCCGAGGGCTGGAAATTGGGTCCTATTTAACGAGTCTGATCCGGGGTAGGTGCTGCAGGAGTGTGTGCAAGTCCCTCCTGGTCCTGCAGGGATTCCGAGCCTGGAGTAACACTGCTTTTCCTCTCCTGCTCCTGCAGGGAGAAGGGGCTGACACACTGCATCCTCCCCAGCTCTAACCATGGAGCCCTCAAGCAGTCATCTCTTGGGGGTGATGACTAGGGTCATCAGGCCGGGGTCTCCAAAGACTGGTTTGGGAAAATGGCCCTGGGCCTCGGCCCCCCCCACTGTGATGCGTGTCTAAGATGGTGAGGGGGTGTTGCAATGTTCAGCAGAATAGATGAGAAAATAGTCTGGGAAATGTCTAGAAAGAGATCAGCAGCTTAGAGACAGGATATAAAGCTAAAAAATAACTGATAACTACCCTGCAGATACCCTGCAGCTGCAGCCATCCTGGCCCCTAGGCTGTAACTTTCCCTCATTCAATACTACCCAAAGCAGCTTCTTTGATCAGTGGTTTGGTGCACACCTCTGTCCTTCAGCCTGATAGCTTACTTCCTTGAACAAAGCACTGCCTGTTTAATTGAAACATGAAACTGATACCTTCTCACTTTTTGCCTTTGTGTATGCACATTTCCAAAACCCCCTAACAAAAAGGTCTTGAAGAATCAGGTCAGGATTAGCCTTGCTAGGGGCTGATACGGGTGTCATCTCCCACGGGTCAAAACCCTGGGTGGGGGTATGTGTGTTTCAATTCCGCAGCACCTTCTCTGCCTTTGTCTGCCATATCCTCGGCGTTTGGGTGAAGTTCCCGCCCGTGTAGAGGAACTCTCAGTCTGCCACACTGCAGCTTGATTACCCAGTTACAACAAACTCTGTTTTTTTTTTTTTTTTTCTGGAAGTGAATGATCAAAACATCAGAGAGTCAAGAGAGCTGTGCTCAGATCTCACTCTGCCCTCCTCCCCACTTCATGTGTGGTCTTGAGCGAGTTTCTTCATCTCTTGGAGCCCCAATTTCTCACTCTATCACCCTCGGTAGAGTGCCGTAGCGTCACACAGCTCACAGCAACCTTCAACTTTTGGGCTTAGACAATTCTCTTGGGACTACAGGTGCCCACCACAATGCCTGGCTATTTTTTTGTTGCAGTTTGGCTGGGGCCAGGTTTGAACCCTCTACCCTCGGTATATGGGGCCGGCGCCCTACCCATGGAGCCACAGGCGCCGCCCTTATGTATTTATTTATTTATTTTATTGTTTGGGATTCATTGAGGGTACAAAGAGTTAGGTTACACTGATTGCATTTGTTAGGCAAAGTCCCTCTTATAATTGTGTCCCACGGCTAAGAGGTGTGCCATGCACTGTGACTCCCGTCCCCTTCCCTTCTTCCCTCTCTCCTCTCCCTCATTCCCCTGCCTCCCACCTTGTATTAGATCATATATAGCCTTCATATCAGAATTGAGTATATTGAATTCTTGCTTCTCCATTCTTTGGATGCTTTGCTACGAAGAATGTGTTCCACCCCCAATCCAGGTTAATACAAAAGATGCAAAGGCTCCATCTTTTTCAGTGGCTCAATAGTATTCCATGGTGTACATATACCACAGTTTGTTAATCCATTCCTGGATTGGTGGGCATTTAGGTTGTTTCCACAATTTGGCAATTGTAAATTGAGCTGTGATAAACAGTCTAGAGCAAATGTCCTTGTGATAAAATGATTTTTTTTCTTCTGGGGAGATGCCTAGTAATGGAAGTGCAGGACCAAATGGGAGGTCTAATTTGAGTTCTTTGAGGGTTCTCTATACTTCCTTCAAAAAATTTGTATTAGTTTGCAGTCCCACCAGCAGTGTAAAAGTGTTCCCTTCTCTCCACATCCATGCCAGCATCTGCAGCTTTGAGACTTTGCAATGTAGACCATTCTCACTGGCGTTAGGTGATCTCTCAGGTTTTGATTTGCATTTCTCTGATGATTTAGGGGTCATGAGCATTTTTTCATGTTTGTTAGCTATGTGTTTGTCTTTTATAGAGAAGGTTCTGTTCATGTCTCTTTCCCAGTGATAGTATGGGATTGTTGGCTCTTTTTTGTTATTGATTAACCTGCGTTCTTTATAAATCCTATAAAGCCTTTATCAAGCTTTTGTCCGATTCATACTATGGAAATGTCCTTTCCCATTCTGAAGCTTGTCTGTTTGCTTTGGTTGTTGTTTTCTTAGTTGTACAGAAAATTTTCAGTTTAATTAAGTCCCGTTTGTTTACTTTTGTTGTTGTTGCAATTGCCACAGAAATATTGTTCATAAAATCTTTCCCCAGGCCAATATCTTCAAGCATTTTCCCTACACTTTTTTCAAGGATTTTTATCATTTCATGCCTTAGATTTAGACCTTTTTTCTATCTTGAATAATTTTCATAAGTGGTAAAAGGTGTGGGTTCCGTTTCAGTCTTTTACATGTGGTTATCCAGCTTTCCCAACACCATTTATTGAACAGGGATTCTTTTCCCCAGTGTATGTTCCTGTTTGGTTTATCAAAGATCAGGTGGCTGGAAGATGTTAGTTTCATCTCATGGTTTTCTATTCGATTCCAAATGTCTATGTCTCTCCTTTTGTGCCAATACCATGCTGTTTTGATCACCATGGCCTTGCAATATAGCCTAATTGCCTTGGCTATATGAGTTTTTTCTGGTTCCATACAAAATGAAGAATTATTTTTTCCAAATCTTGACAGCATGATGTTGGTATTTTCATGGGGACTGCACTGAATCTGTAGGTTGCTTTGGGAAGTATAGACATTTTCACACTGTTGGTTCTTCCCAGCCGTGAGCATGGTATGTTCTTCCATTTGTTAATATCTTCTGCCATTTCTTTTCTTAGGGTTGTATAATTTTCTTTGAGGCGAGCTGGCCATAATTAACATCCTGGGAGCACAGCCAGAGCAACCGGAATATTTTGACCCACAGAAACTTTTTTTGGAGGTGAATTGATCATATTGTCCCTAGAAACGAAACTGGGACTTCTGTAAGTTGACCACCCAAGGGACTGTAACAAACTGGCCAACATACATAAGTGATCATCATAAGACATTAGGTGTGGCGGCTCCTGCCTGTAATCCTAGCACTCTGAGAGACTGAGGTGGGTAGATTGCCTGAGCTCATGAGTTTGAGTCCAGCCTGAGCCAGAGTATGACCCCGTCTCTGAAAAGGAGGAAAGAAACTAGGCCTACTGTACTGATACGTATATATGGTACATGTGCTGTCCATGAAAATTAAGTCAACTTGAGGTGGTCAACTGTGGAGGTTCTACTATATATGGGAAACTTATTAAAGTTTTATTTGACCTAAATTGTCAGAAAAACTCTAAGTCCAGTGAGCAGAGACCTAACTTTACCTAGTGGTAAAACTAGGTCACCATGTACTAATTACCAACTTCTCTGAGTCCAGTCCGGTAGAACATTCACATGCACAAGTTACAGGAAGCTGATTTATTACTTCTAGATAAACAAGGGACAACAGAAGCCTGGTCCCCAAGGCTCAGGAAGGCTACACAGGTGCAGAGTGTCTCAAATGCATGTGCCCACTTGCCACAAACCTGAGGACCCCAGAAAGAAGCCTGGTTTGGGTTCTATATGCAGGAGAAATGTGATTCACCAAACTAAGGCATTGTAGGACACTGTTCTAGGGAGGACTGGAACAGACCCCAGGATGACCTGGCCAATCCTTTCCTGTCCCAAGATACTACATTCCCACACATTCTACTGAGAAGTATGAGCAAGAAAGATGGGGGAACTGGGTCAATCCAAGCCACCTGGAGAACTGTCTTGCAGAAGTCATCACAATAGAGACTCACAACCTCTTACCTGGTCAGAGTCCTAGAGCCCCATGAATTCAGGGAAGGTTGGATCTCCCTGAGGGAAGGCCCTATGACTGCCAGGAGGATAAATCATGATCTTTCTTTCCACCCTTAAGAAGATCTGCCACTGACCTGGGTGCATCCACACCAAGAACACAGACTTCCTTTCATCAAGGCTGATTTAGTTACTACCACCATTGAGTGCCAGACTTGTAGGGTTCCTGATATGGCGTCATCCTCCTTAGGAGCTAGCCATGTAATGGAAGATTGATTACACTGAACTCCATCCATCACAGAGGGAGAAGTGATTTGTCCTTACTAATCCTATGTATGGATTTGCCTTCTCTAACCACTACAGTCATGGACTTACTAGTGCCTTGGTTACAGTTTTGGTATGCCACAAAACATCACTCTGGACCAAAGAGTTGACATTACAGCAAAAGAAATGTAGCGGTGTGATCATACCCGTGGAGTTTCCTGGCCTTACCTTGTACTGTTTTGTCTTGGAAGCAACAGACTTCCAACATCGAAGTGACCAGTTGGAGACTGTTACGGCGACAGCTGGGGACATTGTAGTGTTAAGTGATTTCCTGCAGGGGGCAGTGTATACTTTGAACCAACTTACTGCACTGTTTGTCCCACAGCTGAAAAAACGTAGCTCAACACTGCTGAGGTGGAGGCAACAGTAACTCTATTACATGAAGTAACCCATTTGCAAAACTGTTGCTTCCCTTCTCTGAAACTCTGGACTTTGATGGTTTGGAGATTATAGGTCCCAAGGGAGGAATCCTCCCACTTGGGGAGTGTGGTCAGTCGTTCCATTGAATCAGAAGTTGAGACAGCTGCTTGGCGTTTGGAGCTCCTCATACCATGGAAACTGTAGGCAAAGAAGCATGTCACTCTACTGGCAGGGTGACCACTCCTGCTTACCAAGGGTAAACTGGGTTGCTCCTGTGCAGGGCGGCATGAAACTAGGGGATTCTCTGGGGTACCCCATAATACTTCCATATCCAGTTGTACACGTGAAAGATTAATGGAAGACCACGGCACCCCAAGGAGCACCAAAGTCTGAGTTGTTTCACCCGGTAAAATGCTCCACCCAGCTGAGGCACATAGAACAGCTTAGGGAGAAAAGGGAAGTGAAAAATGTCAGCCATGGCCTTGGGGTCAATTACAGAAACGAGCACCACAGCGGCTGTGAGTGTTTTCCTTTTTGTTGCTTACGTGTGTATACATCGAATACCATTAGGGATGCTGGTGATGGGTACCTTTACACTTTCATCTGGATATTACAGTATGCTGAGATGTGATTGTGAGCTCTAGAGCTAGGAGAGGAGTGAGGAGTGAATCCAGCATCATCCCGAGTGCTGCTGCGGGCTGATGGGGCTTCGCGAGTCTCGTTCTCGGAGAGAGGGTGAGCATGTCCTCATTTTAGGAGGGCAGCTGATCCTGTGAGGAGCAAAGATGAGGTCATTGTTCTTTTTTTTTTCCCCAAGACAGTCTCATTCTGTCGCCCTTTGATTGATTGCCGTGGTGTCCTCATAGCTCACAGCAACCCCAAACTCCTGGGCTCAAGGGATCCTTTTGCCTCAGCCTCCCAAGTAGCTACAGGCTACAGGCACCCACCACAACTCACAGATATATATATATATATATATATATATATATATTTAATTTTTTTTTAGAGACAAGAATCTCACTTTGTCACCCTCGGTAGGGTGCCATGGCATCACAGCTCACAGCAACCTCCAACCTCCAGTTCTTGGGCCTAGGTGATTTTCCTGCCTCAGCCTCCCAAGTAGCTGGGACCACAGCCACAATGCCCAGCTATTTTTTTGTTTGTTTGTTTGTTTTGTTTTTGTTGCAGTTTGGCCGGGGCCAGGTTCGAACCCGCCACCCTCAGTATATGGGGCCGGTGCCCCACTCACTGAGCCACAGGCGCTGCCCAACACATGGATATTTTTTAGAGACAGGGGTCTCACTCTTGCTCAGGCTGCTTTCAAACCTGTAAATTCAAGCAATCCACCTGCCTCGGCCTCCCATAGTGCTAGGATTACAGGTACACCTGGCTAGGTCTTCTCTCTCTCTCTCCTCTTTCCCTCCATCCCTCTCTCTTTCTTTCTTTCTTTGACAGAGTCTCACTTTGCTGCCCTTGGTAGAGTTCCATAGCATCATAGTTCATAGCAACCTTAAACTCTTGGGCTCAAGTGATTCTCTTGCCTCAGCCTCTTGAGTAGCTGGGACTGCAGGGGCCTGCCACAATGCCTAGCTATTTTTAAAGAAGGTGGGGTCTCACTCTTGCTCAGGCTGGTCTCAAACCTATGAGCTCAAGCAATCCACCTGCCTTGGCCTCCCAGAGTGCTAGGTCATTGTTCTTGAGTAGAAGTTTAATTATGAGTGAGGAGGGTCTGTGTGGAAATTGAGTAGTCTAAGAGGTGGTTAGTGTCTGTGGTCACTAAGTTCTACCCTTGCCCTCTTGGCCCCAGCTAATTTTTCTTTATGCCTTGATGAAAAAAATGTTCAAATTCTTACACTTTTTCTGAGAAATAAACAAAATTATTCCTTGTGTTCTATAAAAGATTTAATATTCTTTGGGTATTTGAACACATTTTTCCCTGTGGGAAATTGGGGGCAGGTGCCCTGGGTGCGCCCTAAGGCCCATATATAGGTTAACATGAAAAAATGGTTGTGAACATGTGGTGTCAACTGTGAAATATTGTGCCCAAGTGAGGTGGGTTTATGTCCAGGTCAGAGCTTTAGAAAGTCTACGCATAAGCCAGCTCTAGACCCAGACTCAACTCTTGCTTGCTCTTGTGAAGACTGAATCTGAAACCTTACATCTCTACCCCTCTAGCCCCTTTAGAAATGAAAAGCAACTCTTCCTCCAGGAAGCTTTATTGGGAGCTTTCAGTGGCTTCTAAGCATGAGTGGCAGTGACACCTAGACCCTTTCCCATCATGCAAAAGGCACAGGAAAGTAAGACCCAACCAGGGTGGCAGCATGGATGCAGAGACCCCCTGCGTGGCACAGTGCAGCGTGGGGAGAGTGACAGAGGGGTGTGCATGAAGGAGAAGCCTGGGAGAAGAACCTGGGTTCATCCACTTCCAAACCCACCCCTGCACCTGGGCTGAGGATGACCATGGGTAAGGTCAACATGGCTTTTACTGAAAGGCCCACCCAACAGGGTAGGGAAATGCAGCTCAAAGTAGGAGGAGGATGATGGATGCTGCCGTCAAGGATTTCTGTTACATAAGTGCCAAACCAAACTCGCTGGCCAAATCCGGAGGGTAATGGGTGTGTTCATGGTGCTGGTCCCAACCATGGCGTGGTTGTGGGTGCCACTGCCTTGGCTTGAGCCAGTGCAGTCTCAGTGCATGTCCAGGAGAAGCATGAAGCCCCTGCTGGTCTTCAGGGGCCTCCCAAGCGTCTTGGTTCTCTAGCCCCACCTAGAGGGACTGGTTAGAAGAGTCAAGTCTGGATGTTGGCTTTGTTCTGTGGAAGAGTTCCCTGGGCAAGAGGGAAGGGGAGGTGAGGAGTCAGGCCCTTGCAGCCCCCAGCACCTTCCAGAATCTAGGCCCTGGTGGATGAGAAGACCTGGAACTCACCTCTGATCCCAACCAGTCCCCACGGTTCCATCTCGAGACCTTGCACCAAAAGAAAAGGCATTCATGTTTTGTTTCTGTTTTCTTTCCTCTCTCTCTCACCTTCTCTTTCTCTCCTTTAGTAGAGCCATGGCCTCAAGTCACGGCACGGGCAACATCTACTTCTAAACTACGGAATGTTTTCACACTGACAACAGGATTACTCACGAGGGGTGGGATGGCTGTCCGCGTGTTCATGAGACAGTGAGTTACGGAGAGCTTGTTGGGAATCACACAGCACAGAGACACCAACAGTCAGACACCAAGCCCCAGGCCTGGCCCTAGATGTATTTTTTCTTGAGGTACCAGTAGGCAAAGTAGCCCATCCCGCCCAGGGAGCCCATGAGGAAGGAGGCCCCGAAGAAAGAGGGGGGTTTCCGCTTGACCAGCCGGAATGCGTTGGGGATGACAGCTGACAGCAGGGTGGTATGAATGTCACCCAGGACTTTCCGGAAGGCAAAGCGTCTCTGGACCCTCTCAAAGAAGGACTGCAGGTTGGGTCGGCTGCCATCTTCCCAGTATTTCTTGGATAGTCCCAGGAACTTGAGGCGATGTAGGGTGGCTCCCAGGAGGACATCCGCGAGGGTGAAGGCACAGCCGCAGAGCCACAGCTCACATTTCTGCCCTAGGGTGGGAGAGAGGGGATGGGGTGGATCAGCCTTTTTCTCCTCAGCTCACTCACTTCTTTCTCATTAACTCCACTGGCCTTAGTCTGTCTGCTGTCCCCTGCATGTTTCCTAAGGGTCATCCATTCCTGTCCAACTTCAATGACTTTTACCATATCTTTATACTACCTCTGTTATTATTTTCTCTCTCTCTCTCTCTTTTTTTTTTGAGACAGAGTCTCACTCTGTGGCCCAGGCTAGAGTGTCACGGTGGCATAGCTCATAGCAACCTCAAACTCCTCCCCTCAGTTCAAGTGACCCTCCTGTCTCAGCCTCCTAAGTAGCTGGGATTATAGGAGCCTGCCACAATGCCCAGCTCATTTTTCTGTCTTCATGACCTCACGACCATGGCCCCAGGTTTGAGCACTGCTCTTTGCCTTCTGGAGTCCCTGCATTTGTAAACAGTCCCTTTGTTGGGCCTCTTTAAGCCACTCGGTTTGTACGTGTCCTCTGTGTTCTCCTGGGATGTCCTGGCCTTTACATGGCCGTCCGGCACCATCAGTTCCTCCTCTCCAGGCACATTTCCTATCAGCATGAGAATACACTTGTGCATCACCTATCTTAAAACCTCCTCACACCCAGCGTTCCTCCTCAGCCACCACTCCATTCTCTGTTCCCTTCTACAGCCACGCTGCTCAGAAGAGGCGTCTACACTCACCACTTTCATTGCTCGCCTCCCATTCTCTCTTCAGCTCACTTCAATCTGGCTTTTGCCCCCATGTTCCAATGAAGCCGCCCTTGGCAAGGTCACCACCCACATCCGTGGCAGGAACCCAGGGGACGCTTTCCTATATGGTGTACTCAAGCTTCCTGGCAGCATCAGACACTGTTCTGCCTCCTTAAGACGTAATCCTATCTCGGCTCCTACAACACAAGGGTCCTCCCACCTCACTGGCCAGTCCTCAGTCCCCTCACCATGGGCGAGTCCCAGGGCAGGTGTGGTAGTTTCAAAGTATGCCCACAAATTACTCGGTAGACTCTTCCCTCCAGTGGAGCCAAGTTGAGTAAGGGTTGTATTTCATGATCTTAAACAGGCTGGGAAGACCTTAGCCCTGTGTAGACTACCACAGTGGCCACAAGCCCTTCCCATTCCCCGTGTACACCCCCTGCCCCTTTGTAGCATGGCTTTCCTGCGCTAGCCACCAAGAAGTAGAGTCTAAATCTCCACCTCTTTAGTCTGGGCTTTGCTAGGTCAATTGCGTTAGCACGTGGACTTCAGTAATGTGACATAAGCAGAGGCTTAAAGAGGGTTTTCACATTGGGACTTTGTTCTCTCGCTGCTCTTGGTAACCCTGCAACCACCACTCCATGAATGAGCCTGGGTTAGGCTTCAGGGTGAGAGGCAGCTTGTGGTCCAGGTACCTCCACTGGCCCTGCTGCCAGCCAGTCAACCGCAGACAAGCCAATGAGCCACCAACTGCCCACCGGCCACAAAGAGAGAAGTGGAGTCAGTCATCCCCCTGGGGGACAGAGGCCTACCACCCCCGATGAGCCCAGGCCACACTGCCAGGCCACAAATTAAAGGTTCTTCTGCTAAGCCACTCAGATCTGGAGCAGTTTGCTATGCAGCAAAATCTAACCGAAACAATCCACTTCTCAAAACTCTCCAAAGATTTCTCACTGTTTTTCATGTAAAATCTAAACATGTAAACACAGGCTGTGGAGCCCAAGACCTCACTTCATCCTCTCTCACTCCCTCTAGCCTCACTCATGTCACTTTCATCACCATGAATCTCCACGTGGTCGCCCGATACCTGAGAGGTCCCAGCACTCTCCCTGCTCATAGCATCCCTCAGTCTGGGACTCACGTCCCCTGCTCTTCACTAGGCTCCTTCTCATCTCACTTTGAACGTCACCTCCTTAAAGAAACTTCATCCAATTTGTCCTGCTCATTTATCCTCGATCTTGACACTTACCTTTATTGGTAATTCTGTGTTTACTTATGGGATCACTTGACTGATGTCTTTTTCCTCTCCAAGACTGTAAACTCCATGAGACCAAGAACAATGTTGGCTTTTGCTCATAATCTTATCCCTAGGGCCCAGCACACAGTAGGTACTTGGTAAATATTTGAATAAATGAATGAGAAAGAATGGTAATAATTATTATTTTTTTTTAAAAAACCTGCTATTTCAAAGACATTAAATCTTGAGCCTGGTACTGTGTAAGGTGCTCAACACTTACTGTCTTCATGACGCCTCACTGTAAGATTCTATTATTATACACCTTGCAGAAGAGCTCAGAGAGGTAAAGCAAATCCCACAAGGTCACAGAGCTACAGGGTGGCTGATCAGAAGTCTGCACTCGTATCATCTAGCTTCATGCAAGGGCTCTTAACTGTGACATGGCATTGATAATACCTGCCAACTCTGCATTCTGCCCACAAGGGGAGAAGTGGAGAGTGAGAGTGCTCCCCCCTCACCCCAGGTTCAGGTTCAGGTTCATCCTGGTGGGTAGATGAACAACAGAGACCAAGTGGGCCCAGCTAGGTCACCTTCCTGGAGGATCTGCCTCACCCCCACCCAGGGACATAGGTCTATTGATACTTCTCCATCTTGAACAAGCTGCCATGTCACCATGGGGCCATGGGATGCAGCCTCCTCTCAGGAGATCTCAGGTCAGAGGTTAGGATTATGCTCCTCCCACTCGAGAAATCTCCCTCTGGAATGTGTGTTCAAAGTGTTCTCTGGGCCATCAACTCTGACCACACAGGTCAGACTCTGTGTGTCCCTGACCATGACGACAACTAATACTGACACTTCCATACTACGCGCTGGGTGCTGTGCTAAGCCCTTCATGCCTTTTCTCACTGATCCTCACACCAGCCCTGTGAAGTAGGCACTTGTCTTATGTCCCTTTTATAGAAGAGATGAGAACCCAGAGCTAGGGCTGAAAATTCAGATTCCAGGAGCTGAAGTTTGAGTCCAGGCTCTACCACTTCTATGGGACCTTGGAAAAGTTACTAAACCTTCCTGTGCCTTAGTTTCCTCATCTGTTAAACAGGATCACTAATGGTACCTACATCCTCAAGAACTATGGGGATTAAGTGGGTTGAAAGCTGAGAAACCATTACAAAAGTGCCTGACACACAGTTAGTGTTGGTAAATAGATACATTTTTATAGGCTGAATTGTGTTACTGTCAAAATTCACAGGTTGAAGCCCAAAGCCCCAGTATTTCAAAATGTGGTTGTCTTTGGAGATAAGACCTATAAGGGGATGATTAAGTTAAAATGAGGAGGTTAGTGTGGGCCGTGATTCAATGTGACTGATGTCTTTATAAGAGGAAATTTGGACATGCAAAGATGCCAGGAGTGTGCAGCATAGAGTAAAGGCCATGTGAGGACACAGCAGCCACCTGCGTGCCAGGGAGAGAAGCCTCAGGGGAAACCAACCCCGCCAGCGCCTTGATCTTGGACTTCAAGGCTTTGGAACTATGAGATAATAGATTTCTGCTGTTTAAGCCACCTAGTCTATGGTATTTTTGTTATGGCAGCCCTGACACACTAATGCATGAGTCAGTAATATATACCTGAGTTTCAAGGTCACCCCGTGAGAGAACGGCAGAGCTGAGACTGATCCCAAAACCAGTCTGAGGAGTGCTGAGAGCCCTCCTGTGATGGGTCCTCCTCTGATAGAATCAGGAAAGTTCTCCCTGAGGTGTGTATTATTTTTCATCACTTAGTCATACTATGTTTTTTCCAGAAAGGATTTAAGGCAGCTGGCGTCAGTAGGCATGACGATTGTCTCTATTTGGGATGTGAGGTCTCTGCATATGTCTTGTGTTTGTGGTATCAGTGGTGAGATGCTAAAAAGAACACTGTACCCACGGAGAAGAAATCTGTTCTAGCCCTGAGCTGTGTAATTTTCTCACCTGGAGAATGTGCATGATTTCAGCTGTCATGGGTAGTAAGCAAATAATGTGCCGGGCACTGTGCTGAGTGCTTTCTATCTTTCACAGGAGTCCAGCAAGATGGGGTTAAGGTTTGAAATTGTATTATCACCATCTCATTTTACAGATGAGGAAACTGAGGCTCCAAGAGGAAAAGCCACCTATCCAAGGTCGCAGAGTATAGGCAGAGAAGCTGGAACTCTAACTCCAGTTGATCCAGCTCTGACCCTGGGCTCTGTGGCCTTCCCATTCACACAGACAGGTGCACAGAGAGCTGTGAGTGCAGCTGTGCAGGCTGCATATGCTCTATAAGGTTGCACTGTTGAGGAGGTAAGACTGGCAAATCTCCAATAACAGAGCCAGATACAGAGGTCCAGAATGAAATCTGAAGAAGAGCTGTGACAAAGCTCTTGGTGTGTGTGACTGGTGTGTGATAGGTGAAAACGGAGCAGAGAATGTGGGGTGATTACTCCAGGCGGGAGCAGCTCCAGGAGCAAAGGTGTGGAGGTGGGAATGAAGCTGGCATGTCAGGGTCTGGAGACCCACCTGGAAGGAGGAAGGGTCAAGGTTGGAGAGTCTAGGTGAGTTGTAGATGTTTGGATGCAGATGCAGGAGCCATAATACCTCCTTGAGCAGGGCAGGTGAGATGGTACTGTGGGTAGTGGTCACCACCACCGCCTCATCTTCACCGACCTTAATTAAACACCTACTATGTGCTAAGGCCTGTAATATTTCACATGGTGTCTCAACAGCTCTCTGAGGTAGGTCTTATTATTAGTCCCATTTTATAGATGGGAAACTGAGGTCCAAAGAGGTGAGCGCCTGACCCATGGTTTACTCATATAGTAAGTGGCCAAGCTGGGACTTGAATCTAGGTCTATCAGACTGTGTAGCCCATGATCTTAACCACTTGGGACGTCTTCTGAGATCTTTGGGGGGGGAATAAAAGGCTGGGAAGGAACAGGGGTGGGGTGGGCTGCAGCTCGCACCATCCCCAGGGCTGGCACCCACCCTCATTCTCCAGCTTCCTCTTCTCAAGTTCGGCCTCGATCTGGTCCAGCACCATGGCCAACTCCCCGAGGATTTTCTTCAGGTAGCTCACATCATCGTGCTCCAAGATCTTGGCCTGGGGGCAGGAAAGGAGTCAGAGAAGCTGAGCCAGGGTGTCCCAGGATGGAAGGAGCTTTGCTAACCCCCTTCTTCAAACCTAGCCTCCAAATATCCCCAAAGGATGCCCCACTGTCACAAAGCACCTTCATCTAGTGCTTATAACACTCCTCAGAGACGGGCTGTCCTGTCTGGGTCCCTCTCGTGCAGCTGGTGCACTTACACACCCAGCTGCTAGGAGCTTTGTCTAGTGGCTCACAGCTGCCCCTTCTCCAAGAATTGCCCTCAGCCAATGAGGAACTGCCTTGCTCAGAATGACTTAGGAGGTTACCCCTCTTCCCAGATGATCTGTAGCCAATAACTAATAATGGGGGTATAACAGGCTGCCCCCTTGCCTCAGGTGGACAAATTTTGTGATGCCGTTTAAGCTCCAGAGCTTCCTAGAGGTCAGATGACGCTTGGCTGCCTCCCTTCCCATCCTGCCCATCCTTCCTGGCTCCTCCTCTGAGCACTCCCTTGATACCTCCACCAACCTCTACTCAATGCTCTGTTTTTAGGGACACAGCCTAACACATGAAGAAACTGAGGTCCCAGAGCAGCAGTGGCTTGCCCAGGGTCTAGCAGCCAGTAAGTGACAGAGGTGGGAGGGTTGGAAGCCCAAGCCAGGGATTATCCCACTTCATATCACCATCCGATCCTCTACTTAGAACCAGCTCTTCCCAGTTAATTTCCATGGAAAATGTGGCAGGGAGGGGATTCAGCAGGCCTGGCAGCCTCACCATGAGCTTCTTTTGTTTAGAAAGGTAGGGCTCGGAGAGCTGGGGCTCCTCTTCATGGTCCAACTTCATGAGGTCTGTGGTGGCGTTGGCTAAATGTCCTGGGGAGAGAATAGGAAAGGTCCTGTCCCTCTGATAGCTAGAGCCTCCCCCATCACTTCCCTCACACAACTGGAAGTAGGTTCCAGCCAAACACTGGTGAGCAAAGTACTAACAGAGGTGGGCAGCATGTAGGGGACATTGAAGGCTGTGACAAGGGATAGGTGAGCCAGCAGCTTGCCCAAGGCTCAGGTCAGTGGGAGAGAAACCCCCCCACATGATATGACCAGTGTGTAACAAAGAATAAACTTAATGGGAGGGACCCAGGGGCCAGGAGAGCTCACCAAGGAGGAGGGGAAGGGGTTCCAAAGATGGACAGTACACAGACCCTGGTCCTGGTCCTCCTCCCTCCTGCACCTGCCTCTCCTCCTGCCTTCTTCCCAAACTGCAGGGCACCCTCTCCCCACCCCCACCCTGCACAAAGTCAAGCCCTGTGCTCGGGATTTGTCTTCAACTCCACCCTCTCTCCTCCCCACAGCAAACTACGCCCAGGGCCTGTTGACCTTCCTTCTCCATCTTTCTCATGGTTTCTCACATTAAACCTCCCCCTGTCAGTTCCAGCTCTATCGCTTCCTCCCTCTGCCCTGTAAACCCTTCTCTCCACCTCTGCCAGACAGACAGTTCAGCAAACTCACAAGTGGCCACTCCACTCGCTGTTTAGAAGCCACCCTGGTTCCTTCCTGCCCTCTGATAATGTCCCAGCTCCTCAGCTTGCCTTAAGAGAGCCTGCAGGGGTTTGGTGCCTATGGCTCAAGTGGCTAAGGTGCCAGCCACATACACCTAAGGTGGTGGGTTCGAATCCAGCCTGGGCCCGCCAAAACAACAATGACAGCTGCAACCAAAAAATAGCCGGGCGTTGTGGTGGGTGCCTGTGGTCCCAGCTACTTGGGAGGCTGAGGCAGGAGACTCGCTTGAGCCCAGGAGTTGGAGGTTGCTGTGAGCTATGATGCCACAGCACTCTCCCCAGGGGGATAGCTTGAGGCTCTGTCTAAAAAAAAAAAAGAGAGAGAGAGAGACTGCAGGGTCCACCTCCTCTCCCTCTCACCTGTTCCATTCTTCACTGAGTTCTCCCAAGTGTCTCTGTCCCCAAAGGGTACATTTCAGCCACTCCAAATGCTTCACTCTTCCCAGACTGTGCCAGACTGTCCCAAACCTCCAGGCTTTGCTCACACCACTTCTTCTTGGAACAGGCTTATCCTCTATTCCTGAAATCCACCTTCTAGATTGAGCTGCAGGATCCTTCATGAAGCCCTTCCTCATCCTCTAGGAGGTCTGACCACTGCCATGGCACAGCCCCACTACCCTTGTAGCTGATGTGCCTAGCGTGCCCCTGGACTTGTGCAGTGCACAACCTGTACTGCTTGCTGAATACGGAAATTGTGATGCTGACGTAGTCGTCTCTGGATGTACATGTTTATGTCTCTCACTAGAACCTGAGCTTCTGGAGAGTAGTGGCTGTGTCAGATTCATCTCTGGTCCCTTAAAACCCAGCACAGACCTGACACAGAGCAGGAGCCCAGTTAGGGTTGAATGAATGAATGAAGGAATGAATGGAATGGGTGGCTGCAGTTGTTCAGCTCTATCCTCTGAGGTTTCATCACCCACCGCCCCACCACTTGGCCTGATGTAAACCTCAGTAAACACACTCCCAGCTCTTTTAGCTTCGGGGCTATATTAAGTCTCATTTATGTTTTATGAATGTGAAGGTCAAGGACAGCATCTTCCCTCCTGCTGGTCACCTGGGGCTGTCCATGTGGCTCTCTTTAGATCCCAGGAGAGCAGGCCAGGCTGAGAGAAAACCTCTGGCTGATGAGAGGAGTTGGGGTTTGCCATAGCCTGGCTTCTACTCCTTCTGTACCCGGTGAGTCCCCTGCCCCTCCCTCAACTGGCTGGAGCCTGGAGATCCTCTCTGTTTCCTAGAAGGGGGATGGTGGCTGGGCCTGCTCTGGGCTCACTGCCTTTTAGGCACCTTCCAACAACTCAGGGCAGGATTAGAGGATACACAAACAAGACTGCCTCTGTCCTCATCCAGGTCCCCAATTTTGCTCACCCGTGTAACAGTTGTGACCCCTAACTGCCCGTCCATTCTTCCCTCTGGGGAATGATCTTTGTAACACGCAGATCTGACCATGTCACTTCCCATCCCCATTTCTCCACTGCTTTCTGGAGAAAATCCTGATTCTGCCAGACCTCCTCCCGAGACTCCCTCCATGACCACTCCCACCTGCCCGGGGCTACCATTCCACCACACTCAGCTTCCTTCTGTCCACCAAACTGGACTGATCCTCCCTTTTCTTTCCCTTCCACCTGCTACTCAGCTTTGGATGTTGCTGTGTTGCTGAAAGAAGCCTTCTGTGCCCCAGCAGCTGGGGTGGGCATCCCCATGGTCCCACTGCCTCCCTGCTCCCCTGTTCATAACTGATTGGTATTAGGTTTAAAAAGTTACTAATTCACTTTTGAATAGGTTACACATGCATACTTGTTGAAAATTCAAACAATATTGGAGAATATACAGTAAAATTAAATCTCTCTAATCTGCACCTGCAGTCTCTTAGTTTTGCTCCCCAAAGGCAGGCACTGTTGGCAGCATCTGGTGCCTCCTTCTAGAAATAATCCTTGTATTGCAAAAACCTGTATATCCATTTAACCCCCTTTTAAGTACATCAATGGTAGCACACTAGATGGGGTGGGGATTATCGCCCCAACCTGGGGTCACTCAGTATCCTTGGCCACCAACCACAGCCCTGACTGTTGGTGCCCCTCCCAGGGCCCTGACCCCGAGGGTTTGTGGCTGGAACTCCCATGAGGAAGTTCCCCAACTCTGGTCGGACAAAACAAGCCTTGGGGTGGGGGTGGGGGAACAGGCAGGCCCATAGACTTTGTATGGGATGGCAGGATAAGAGCAGGGGCAGGGGAGAGGAGTGAAAGAGAGATGGGCAGAGAAGGAGAGAGACATATTCAATTAGAAACAGGGTGAAAGAGATGGAAGGCCAGAGAGGAAAGGGTAGAAAAAGCCAGCAGGAAGCAAAGAGTCAGAACCTCTAGATACGCAAGAAGGGCAGGGTCACATAGAGAAGGCACAAGGGAGAGGAGGAGGAAGAAGGGGATGGTAGAGAGAGAAACCCTGGAGTGGGAGGACAAGTGCAGGAGGGAGGACTCCCCCCGAAAGAAAGAAGGGAGCCACGAGGGTGCAAAGGGAGGGGTTCTCTCGGCCACGCCAGCACTCACTGCGGATCTCAGCCGTGGCATACTTGGGGATCATGGAGTCGGTGGTGAGCTCAGGGTGCAGGATGCAGCCGTGTGTGTACGCGTCCATGGGCAGTGCGTCCAGCAGCTCCCGGTACTGCAGCACCCGCGCGTGCTGCGGGCTGCCCACCTCGGGCATCAGGGACACCACGTGCTCTGTGGAACACCGACAGGGGCTGGGCTGGGCAGTGGAGAGCCCTGCCAAGGCCACCACCCCTAGCACTCTGAACCCAAGATGTCTCCGCCCAGAGGCCTGGGCCCATGCTGTCCCCCTGAGGGGCAGCCTCTCTCAGCTTCTGACTTCTTGTCCCGTGGGAATCTAGGCCCAGCATTGCTGGATTTCAAGAGAAGCTGGCAACCTGCGTGATTGAAACTCAGGTTGCCTTGATTTCTACATGTTGGCAGCTAATTCATATTTTTTTCAACAGTACATTTCTGGGCCCTGATCCCCTCCCAAGCGTTGCCTTGGTGGTAGCTGGGCAGCACGCACTGGGCCTGTGGAAGGGCTGAGGGAGGGAAAGGACAGAGGGTCCTGCAGGGCTCAGGGGTGTCTGGGCCCTACCCTTGTCTGTGGGGCTTGGGGGTTTCTGGGCTCTGCCCCCATCTGCAGCATTCTGGGGTGTCTGGGAACTAACTGCCTCTGTTTGGAGGTGTCTGGACCGTGCACTTCTTCTATGGGGTTCTGAGGTGTCTGAGACCTTATCTATGGGGAGTCTGAGGCCTGGAGGGGGCAAGTGCTGGGTCTTGCCTTTTCCCAGGTCCCCTGGGAGATCTGGGTCCTGTCTGTGGGGACCTGGAGAGGGGTCTGGGTCCTGCTCATGTCCAATGGGCTCCTGAGGGTCTGTGGCTGTGTTTGTGGCTCCAGAATTCCTGGGGAAGGGGGCCTTTCCCAGTGCTCCCAGAGGGTGTCTGGCCATGCCCCTTCCCTGGAGTATCAAGGACCTGAGTCTGGGGTCCCCAGGGACCTGTGGCTCTGTGGTTGCTGGAGTGCATCTGAGCCCTGCCTGTAGCTCTGTGTCTCCTACAGGAGAGACCGTCTTTTCCCATGGCTCCCTTGAGTCTCCCCAGACCTCCCAAGGCCCTGGGGGACCCTGTCTGAGCTGATGGCATCGGGTGGCGGCAGCAGCGGTACCTCCTGTGAAGGTGCGCTCCACGTAGTCGATGATCTGGTCGTAGTCACTGATGATGTTATCGCGGTGGATGATGACGGGCACCTCCTCGCCCAGGTTGAGCCGCATGAACCAGGGCTCCTTGTGCTCGCTCTGCGGCAGGCTCACGTCCCGCTCCTCGCAAGCCAGGCCCTTCTCTGCGATCACCAGCCGCACCTGCAGGCGCCAGGGTCAGAGTGGGGCAGGCGGGCGGCACAGGGCACACTGCCCAGGCGGGGCGTGCGGGAGAAGAGGTCAGAGGAGGGGAGGGGACACTGTTGCTTTCAGCCCACTCTTGGGCTTTCTGGTTGGGGGTCTATCTCCCAGGACCCTGGGAGGAACAGAGCCTGCTCTGGTGGTGGGAGGAACAGAGCACTGCCCGGGAGACAAGCAGCAGCGCCGCCTCGTGGTAAGAGGCGGAGTTTCACACACTTGGGATAGGATTCCTAGTGTGAGTGTGGGCAAAATTCCGTAAACTTTGAGAGCTTGGGTTCCTTATTTGTAAAATGGGAGTATTAATAATACCAACAGAATATCTGGCACATAGATGGGACTCGATTCATGATTATCATTATCACGACTGGACACTCAGCCTGGACTCCTGGGGTGGATCTGGCCAGGAAATTCACAGAAGTTCTTATCATCATCATAACCAATAGCTAAATTTCTCAAATTATTTGGGGGTACAAAGCGGGGTGAAGCCTAGTTCTACTGCTTATTTGTTATGTGACCTCGGACAAGTCCAAGTTTCAAGTTTCTGATTTCTGTCTCCAGTTTCAAGTTTCTGTGAAGTAAGGAAAGGAATTCACTCCTTCAAAGACTGGCAGGGGGTGGATATGGGTGATGTGGGCAGAGTCCCAGCAATACGTGGGTTCTAGCATCACTACTATTATTCACGCACACAGATTGCCCTGCACCCCTGCTTGATGCCTGACCCTCACAGCTATCACAACCACCACCGCCCCTTGCTTAGTGGACCGTAGAGAGGTAATTTACCTCTGAATACCCAAAACTCAGTCATAGATTTATTTGCTCCATCAGCCCACAGAAGGTCCTAGGTGGGGCCCTTGGTGCAGGCAGAGCCTCTAGGCTAGGAGGCGCCACAGCAATACTGTGTGACCTTAGCTCTATCACTGCCCCTTTTGAGCATCCTTTCTCTCATCAGCAAAAGAAGGGGCTGGACTCTCTGTCGTGGAGAGCCCTGCAGCCCTGTTGGGAGCTGAAACTACTATATTTATGACCATGCAGAAGGCCGGGCTGGCTCTGCCTCTGCCCTTGGCGGCGGGAGGAAACTGCTGGTTGTGTCTGAGAGAGGGGAGGAAATGTTGCAGCGAGCGAGCTGCACACCGTGGTGGCATCTGTGTGTGTGTGTGTGTGTGTGTGTGTGTGTGCATGCCCGTGTGAGCATGAGTGTGGTGTGCATGGACAAGTGTATGTGTAAGTATTGCATGAATGGGGGTGTGAGGGTGTGTGTGCATGCGTCAGCATGAGTATGCATGAAGGAGGGGACATATAGGTGTGTGTTTTGAGCTTATGGTGGCCTGTGCCTTGGAGTTCAGCTGGAGCAAATGGCTTTCTTCTCTTATCCCTGCCAGCCCTGGCATCCTGGGGCCTCAGCCTCACTCTCCAACTTCTGAGCAGAACTAAGAGCTCTGAACGAAGGGAAACAGAGACCAAACCAGGCCTTTGCCCTTGGCAGGTCCAGAAAGTTGGCCTTCCTTCTTGCCTGGAGCTCCAGTGAAGGTGTCAGGTTTGGCTGCTGTCTGGGAGGGGGGGGACTATCTTTAGAGCACAATAATCCTGCTTGGAGCTGCCTCAGGGTCACCCTGGCAGGTGGCCAAGGAGACCTTCACCTTTAGCTGAGCTGCAGGCCATGTGTCACCCTGTGGGGGAGGGAGACCCAGAGAGGAAGTCAAGCCCAAGGGAAGGGCAAGCAGCCACCAAGGCCATCTGCCATCTCTGCCTCCTGGAGGCTAGATCAGAGTTAAGTGGTCACCACTTAGCGTGACCAGACATCAGCCATCTCTGGGTGAACCATTTTCCCTGTGGGTGCCTGCAAATCACCCATGGGTGTTTCACTGTTACGGGTTAGGCACTGTCCCTCCTCACCCAGGCCCTTGTTTGGAAGATCACCTGGGTTGGCGTCTCTGCCCAGCCATTTAGTTGCAGTATGACTTTGTAAAAGACACTCAGCATCTCTGAGCCTTGATTTATTTAAAATACCATTTAAAAAGAAATTAACAGATTTTTTAAAGAGCAGTTTTCTTAAATGTACCTTCTTTTTTTGAGACAGAGTTTCACTCTGTCCCCCATGCTAGAGTGCCATGGCGTTAGCCTCACTCACAGCAACCTCAAAATCCTGGGTTCAAGTGATTCCCCTCCTCCATCTCCTGAGTAGCTGGGTCTATAGGCACCTGCCATAATACCTAGCTAATTTTTAATATGCTTTTTAAATATAATGCTTTATATTTACAAAGTCATCACTCTCTAGCACTTGTTTATTGAGTGCCTACTATGTGCTAGGTCTTATTCTAAGTGCCAATGAACAAAATAAAGATCCAGGCTCTCAGGGAACTGACACATTAGTGGGGTCAGACAGATAAGAAGTTGAAATGATTCAGTCTGTCACAAGAAGGAGAGTCCCTCAGAGAAAAGAAAAACAGTGGGGAAGGGAAATCAGGTGCTAGAGTATAAAGGTGACAGAGGCAGTTTTGGGGTGGTCTGTTAGGGCAGCCCCCTTGCAAAGGTAGCATTGGAGCAAAGGCTTGAAGTGATCCAAGCGGGACATGGGCAAAAGCTCTCCAGGCTGCAAGAAC
This sequence comes from Otolemur garnettii, assembly GCF_000181295.1. Lineage (NCBI taxonomy): Eukaryota > Metazoa > Chordata > Mammalia > Primates > Galagidae > Otolemur > Otolemur garnettii. The sequence continues at coordinate 6,633,073 of NW_003852418.1, read as the reverse complement.
AGACAGTGCAAAGGGCCTAAGCACATCAGACATCGGAGTGACACTGAATATATCCGCCCAGCTGCAGCAGGGTGTGGGACAGAGTGGGAGGAAAAAAGCAGACAGGATCATATGCAGGGGCTTTTGATCGACACTCCTAGGCCAAGGGGTCTATGAATCAATTTAGGGAGTCCTTGAACTCAGATGGGAAAATTACATGTTTTTTTCAGTCATCTCAAACTGACAATCAGCATTCTCTCCAATTACGAATGTAGGCGATAAAAGTATGGTAGCGTTAGCAGCACCTGCAATATTGTCACCACCAGGAATCAGATATTTTCATCACTTTGCAGTTGTTACAGTTACCTCAAAATATCATGCATACTCATCACGACTTCCACATGACAGTAGTTATCAGATCTGCCACTAGGCTGTGTTACATAGAGGAGTTAATATATAATAGTATGTATTATTATGTAATAATCCATACAATGCTATGTTTCGAAAAAGATTGGTTTGCTTTCTAACCTAAAAATCCTATAAATTTTATTTTATCCACTTAAAGACATTATTCTGAGAAGGACCCAGAGGCTTCCTCCAACTTGAGTCCTGACCAAAGCAAGGTTAGGACCCTGCAAGGGGGCCTGAGACCATTGGGAGGACTCCAGATTTTTCCCAAAGAGGTCTGGAAGAGTGACTGCAGGCTTCTGAGCAGAGGGGTAACAAGATGTGCTGTGTTGCTGCCACCATCAGTTCTCATCTCTGGATCTCCTCTTGGGTGGGGAAAGGTGATAAGTGGTCAAGGGCAGCCTGGACAAGTCTAGGGGGCCAGTGTCCAAGAGTTTGAAAGGCAAGGCCAGGGTAGGAAGTAGAGGTCATTCTTCACCTCTTGATTCCCTCCTGCCACACTTGGGTGTGTGGATCCAGGGGCTGAAGGCTGGGCCAGGGGTCCCCCACATATACACTCAAGACAGGGCAGACCTTGAGAAGGAGGGGTAAGAGAACCTTGAACCAGGCTTGCTTCAGGGAGCAGGGATGGCCCTCAAAGACTCACTTTTTTTTTTTTCTTTGAGACAGAGCCTCAAGCTATCCCCCTGGGCAGAGTGCCGTGGCACCACAGCTCACAGCAACCTCCAACTCCTGGGCTCAAGCGAGTCTCCTGCCTCAGCCTCCCTAGTAGCTGGGACCACAGGCGCCTGCCACCACGCCTGGCTATTTTTTTTGGTTGCAGCTGTCATTGTTGTTTGGCGGCCTGGGCTGGATTCGAACCCGCCACCTTAGGTGTATGTGGCTGGCGCCTTAGCCACTTGAGCCACAGGTGCCGAGCCCAAAGATTCACTTTGGTGGAGATAACAACAATGATAATAGTAAACTCTTATATGGCACTTCTGTGTGAGGCGTTGTTCTAAGAGTTTTCCATATAACTCTAAATCCTGACAAAACTCAGTGAGGTGGGTACTGGTACCTACTAGTACCCTCATTTTATGGAAGATCAAACAGGCACAGAGATAGTAAGTAATTTGCTACACATAGCTAGGAAGTAGCAATCTTGATTTTTGAAGAGCTGGCAGGCATGAGGACAGAGGGGTCACAGAGAAGTAGGTCAGTTCTTCCTGGCTGGGGCTGGAGGGAGGGAGGCAGGTCCTATCAAGTATCTAGTCCTTGTTCCTATCGAGAAAACTGAGGACCAGAGAGGGTGAGTTGTACAGCCAGTTGGTGGGACTTCCAGCTCTAGAATCTTGGTCTCTGACTTCCCTGCATTATCTCCCCTCCCAACCTCATTCTTCCCCACAAAAGAGGAGGAGGCTGGAGGCAGGAACAGCCTCAGAAGCACACTGACATACGATGCATTTAGAGCTCCTCCAACCCCCTGTGGCTCCAAACCATCACCAGTGACGGTGCTTGAAAGTTCATTAGTAGTGTGCAATTTTTATTTACTTATTTATTTATTTATTTTTTGAGACAGAGTCTCATTATGTTGCCCTCGATAGAGTGCCATGCATCACAGCTCACAGCAACCTCAAACTGCTGGGCTTAAATGATTCTCTTGCCTTAGCCTCCCAAGTAGCTGGGACTACAGGTGCCCGGCATGACGCCCGGCTATAGTATGCAATTTTTTAAAGCATTGTGCTGACTGTGGGGACGTGCCTGATATCACTCAGTCTTTCCAACCCTCTGAGGTATGTACTGCAATTACCACCAAACGTATGAGGCAGCTAAGACTTAGAGAGGCGGAGACACCTTCACAAAGTCACATAGTTGGGAAGTAGCAGGGTAGGGTTTGGCCTCATGTGTGGCTGAATCCAAAATCCATATCTTTATAATAGCACCCAGCACTTTCTATGGCCAGGCACTATGCTGATTTGCATGGGTACATTTGCTGAATCCTTACAACCATCCTGTTGGGGGAGGCACTAATAATAGTCTCAGTTTACAGGTGTGGATATCTGAGCCATGAGAGGTTAAAAAACTTGTGCAGTAATCACTTAGCTGGTCAGTAGCAGAGCTGAGATTGAATCCCGAGTATTCTGGCCCCAAATTTGGGTCCTGGATTTCTACACTGTCCTGCTGCCCTCCTCATCTATAATGGTCCCTAGATGCCCAATCCTACAAGTGGCTATTTACTATTATTAATAGTCCATGTGTCATTCAGGCTTCTCAGATGCTTCACAATGGGGGCTGCTACCTTCATGCCAGCAAGGCCCTTTGGGACTGGAGGGAAGGAAACCACACACACACACACACACACACACACACACACACACCCAGCCCAGGCCTATACCCACACTTAACATAAGCCTATGTACTTTAAGTTCTCCAGGAACTCTGCAGAGTAAGATGTAAAAGTCCTCTTTCCTAGATGACAACATTGAGGCACAGAGAGGTGAAGTGACTTGCTCAAGGTCACACAGCCAAGAAGTAGCCAAGATGAGAATGGAACCCAGGACTATCAGACTGCTGAGATCATGCCCTTTCTGCCATTACACTGCTTCTAGAATCTACCATGAGCTCCTAGGCAGGGAGAAGACTCTGATAGGGGAGGTAGGAGAATGGCCAGACGAGCTTGATAAGAAATTTGGTCATAAGAGGGGTTTTACTATATAGTCCTATCTTTGACTAAGGGGCCACCTCAGGCTGAATATTCTAGTGGGGGAAGAGCAGGAGGCCCCATCAGTATGGTTGTAGGAGATACTTCTTCCCTGCCCTCTGTCTGGTCCCAGCCACGGAGGCCTGATTCTTGAGGTTCTAGGTGGGAGAAGATGTTCTAGAATCTGAAGGTCAGTCTGATTCCTCTCCAACCCCCCAGCCCTTTCCACAGGCCTACTGTGCGGTAGGTGGTCAGCAAGCATGTGCAGAATTTGTGGACGAGTCCCAGCCCCAGTATGACCTTGGCTAAACCTGGCCCCTCCTTTACCTACAGCTTTAATAACCTTATAACACCCATTATTAGCAGAGCCTTAACCTCTTGTTAGGCACTGCTATCAGCAATTTTTGTGCATCCTGTCTCATTTCATCCTCATAATAGCTCTCTGAGGAAGTTACTTCATTAGCTCCATTTCACAGATTAATAAACTGAGGCTTTGAAGAGACAGAGTGACCTGTCTAATGCTTTATAGTGAGTAGTTGGGAGGATGGCTCTCCCACTGGGACTATGAGGCCTCAGAGTTTATATTCTAAACTGGGGCACTCAAAGGGTGATCAGTGGACCAGCTTCATCAGCATCCCCTAGTGGCTTGGTGGAAAGGCAGCATCTTGGGTGCCACTCCAGACCTACTGAATCAGAATCTCTGGGGTAGAATCCAGCCTTAACCAGGATCACCCAGTGATTCTAATGCATGCTCAAGTTTAAGCAGTGCCAGTCTAGAACACTAAGTTACACTGCTTCTTCAACAACCCTCTTAGCAACCCTGAGAAGGGCTTGTTTAGAAGTAGCTATTATTACCCCACTTTCCAGATGATGAAACTAAGCCAGGACCAAGACTCAAACCCAAGTCTTTTGGTTCCAAGGCCATTTCTTTCCACGGAATCTGTTTTTCCATCTGGAAAATGAGTGACTGGAACAAAAGGACCTTCCAGGAAGAAAAGGAGCCAAAGGATCAGGCAGCAGGTACAGCGCAGGCCTTTCACTGGACCCTCCTGTGGGCCCTGGCCATGGTGCTGAACCCGGCCCGGACAGCCGCCTGGGGTGGGAGATGGAGCCCCGTCTTAGGGACGTAGTACGTGGCCTTACCGCCAGAAAGCTGGAACCCTGATAACTCAGCACCAGACTGGATTTCCAATTTTCCCCGAGCTCCCCTCGGAGAAGGGTCTAAGGGGCCAGAGCCACTCTGTGTCTTTAAGAGCAACACGGATTTGATGGGCTGAGCCCAGCTGGTCTGAGGGGATGGGTTAACTCCTTCCTCTCAGTTCAAGATGGGGGTGGGGTAGGTGAAGATTGGGGACAGACCCTCAAAGCCTCAAGCAGAAGGAGGCCCGCAGCCTAGAAAGAGGGCTAGAGGAACTGTGACCTGGGGTGGGGGTGGGGGTCTGCAGTGTCCAGGACAGCAGCTCGGAGGGAGGGCCTGAGGCTGGGCTGCGGGTCTGACCCCAGGAAGCGCTTCTCCTCCTCCCTGCAGCCCCCACGATAGGCCGCCTTCTCAGAAGTGCCCAACCCCTTCCTCTTGCCTTTGTCTCTCTTTTCAGCCTTTCAACAGACCGGGTTTTTCTGGGAGGGAAACAGGCAGTATGGATGCTCCCAGAATTGGAGGTTGTGTTTCTGGGGGCCGGTTAGGACCAGTCACCTCCGGGGCCCCTCCGAGCCTTGTATCTCCACGTCCCCGTCCTCGGCTCCCCCCCCCCCAAGCCCAGATTTCACCCTCACGCTCGAGTCTCTCACCGCCTTCAGACCCCTCGAGCTGCAGGGGTCCGCTTCCCCAAGCCTCCCGGCCCCCATGCGCGCCCCGTTCCCGGCGCCGCGGGCTGTACCTTCTGCGAGCTGAAGGACTGGGTCCAGTGGTACAGAACCAGGCTCTCCTTGGGCCAATGGGCGGGGCTGGCCGCCTCGGGCGCGTCGGGGGCCTCCACCGGCTTGGCGGCATCGCTCTCCAGCGCCGAGATGGGCCACCAGCTGCAGTTGGTGGGGGTCAGGTTGTTGGGGGTCGCCATGACAGCCCGCAATCCGACAGAGGAAAGAAGGAGGCTCCGGCGACAGCGGCAGCGGCTCTCTCGCGCCCAGCATCACATGGCCTCGCCGAGCTGCCGGTCTCCCTCCCTCCTCTGTGAATGTCATTACTCACGCGGGGTGGGGGTGGGGGGAGGGCTAGGGGATCCCGGGAGCTCCTTCCCTCCCCATTGCCCCCCCCCCCCCGCTTGTCCCTGGCCTGCACCAGAAAAGCCACCAGCTCTGTCAGCCTCCCTGCAAGGGTGCATGGAGCCTCAGGGCAGGGGGCAATGCCCCCCAAACAGCTCATATCCGACCAGTCACCTGCCAAAGACTCCACCATTATAAACGCGCGCATTGGTGCCTTTCAATCTTCCAAAAAGCAAATACCTCTTAGAACAATGCTGGTTATAGGGATCTATTCCTTTTAGAAATTACTGTCTGGAAATAACTCTTCTCACTTTTGAAACTGTTATTTTCTAAGTTTTCCCCCAAAGGGTCTCTAGGGGCAGAAGGGAACAAACTAGGATTATTTCGCAAGCGCTCAGTCCTAGTGCTGACTGCGAGCCCAGGCACTGTTCTAGGGACTTCACCGACTCATTTAACCCTCACGACAATCCTATCATCCTCATTTCACACAGAAGGAAACTGAGGCACGAAGAGGCTAAGTGACCTTGCCCAAGGTCATCTAGCCCATATGTGATGGAGCTGATTTGAACCCAGGCAGTCTTGCTCCCGAATCTGTGTTCTGGGCCATGAGGTCACGATAGTGATAGAAACAACAGCAGGGAGAGCGTTTATCAGCCTGAGCAGTTTACATACAGCCTCTCATTTCATCTGCACAATAATCACTTTTCCTAGATGGGGAAGGTGAGGCTCAGAGATGTCAAGTCATTGGTCCAAGGTCATGCTCTCACCTCTGAGACCAGCGCACAACCAGATGAGCCCCAAGAAAGCCTATAAAGGCCTTGACTGCCGTATAGTGAATCCTCTAGGGTACATTCGTGGGAACTTTACATGAAGTTCCTAATACACCCCGACTTCCCTCATGGTAAATACTGTGTTTCAATTTATTTAGCATTGAGCAAAAACAAAAGCAGATCCAGAGACAGCATATACAAATAGTTATATTGGAAAGATAAGCTTCGAAGCCCCCACTCCCACCTGGTCATTCTACTCAGGACTCCTGGGCACTCCCCAGGAGTGTAAGCAGGGCTGGTAAGGAATCAGTGTCCTTCCTCCACCAGGTAACAAACATTCTGTGGCCCATAGATGTCTCTTTTTTCCCTTGGTTGCCAGGATGCTACATTTTTATTAAGTCCTAGTTGCTGCATTAGCCTCCCTGGTTCAGCACACTTTCTTTGTCATTCTTTTATGAATTATTTTTCTTCATTTTCTTCAGCATGCCTTGTTTACTGTTTGATTTTATAAAGGAGATGGTGCATGGTGGGGGGGGAGGAATTCAATTGTGCATACCCCTGTTTAACCAGTGCCACAGGCGAGTGTCATGAGGTGACAATGTTGGGAAACACTGAGATAGAGAAAAGAGGCTGGATGGGGGTCAGTAAGACAAGGCTCCAGGCTGTGTGACTTCTTATAGGTCACTTGCCCTCTCTGAGATGTGTCTCTTCATCTGTAAAATAGAGATGATAATAATGTTATCCACAGGGCCTCCCTCTGTTGCCAAGCTAGAGTGTAGTGGTGCAATCATGTCTTATTGCAACTTAGAACTCCTAGGCTCAAGAAATCCTCCCACCTTGGCCTTCTGAGTAGCTGGTATTACAGGCATATGCCACCATGCCTGACTAATTTTTAAAATTTTTGTAGAGCCGGGTGCGGTGGCTCATGTCTATAATCCTAGCACTTGGGAGGCCGAGGAGGGTTGCTTGCCTGAGCTCATGGGTTCCAGACCAACCTGAACCAGAGTGAGACCCCATCTCTAAAAATAGCTGGGCGTTGTGGCAAGTGCCTGTAGTTCCAGTACTTGGGAGGCTGAGGCAAGAGAATGGCTTGAGTCCAAGAGTTGGAGGTTGGTGTGAACCATGACACCATGGCACTCTACCAAGGGTGACAAAGTGACATTCTGTCTCTAAATGAATAAATAAATAAATAAAATTTTTGTGAGGTCAGGTCTCAGTATGTTGCTCCTCACTTATGTCCCTCACCACTTTTACTCACCCCCCCCCCACACTTAATTCCTGCTTGGACTAAAAGAATAGGGGTAGGGAGGACAGATTTGACACACAGTACTTAATAAATTTTGTTATGCAAGATTTATCATCATAAAATAAAGTTAAAAGATAAGGCACAGCCTGTGGGAAATATGCACAACTAATATAACAGAGAACTAGTATTTGTCATATATAAAAACTCCTACAAATCAATAAGTAGTAGTAAAACTTAGAAAAAGAAAATACAAACAAGCAATTCAAAATAAACTCTGCAGGCCAGGCAAGGTGGCTCACATCTGTAATCCTAGCACTCTGGGAGGCTGAGGTGGGTGGATTGCCTGAGCTCACAGGTTGGAGACCAGCCTGAGCCAGAGTGAGACCTGGTCTCTAAAAATAACTGGGCACTGTGGCAGGCGCCTGTAGTCCCAGCTACTCAGGAGCTGAGACAAGAGAATTGCTTGAGCTCAAGAGTTTGAGTTTGCTGTGAACTATGACTCCATGGCACTCTACTGAGGGTGACAAAAAGAGACTCTGGCTCAAAAGAAAAAAAAAAAACTGCAATAGACAAGGTGATTATCTCTCCAATACCCATTCTACCCCTACCTTACTTCCCCACCCCCATATATTCTCGCGAAGGGACTGGAGGGGGACCTACCCCACTGCTGCCCCCAGTGGTCAAAGCCAGTCAGGGTAATTCCACACTTTTCTTGCTTCAGTGATTGATTTTAGTACCGGAACCAGCCATCCCAGAGCATTGCCCTGGGGGTCCAGGACTGGTTATGTTAGAGCAAGCTCAGATTTGCGTACAATATTTGTGTGGTTATGTCTTCTCTTTCTAGCTAGACTACAGGAAGTCGGTAGCTTCCACTGCTCCTGGCAGCTACACTTGAATGGAGGCAAATTTGGGTGAAGGTGACACGGAATGACAGGGTACTAAGGTCGAAGAAAACAGGCTGTGGATGAAATCATTGAGTTGCTTCCTCAAGCAACCCTATAGTTCCAGCCCATTTTGGTCTTGTCAGTTATGAGAGCCAATCATTCCCCACTTGTAATGGTTAAACCCAAAATGTTATGAAGTCAAAACATTCTCTCTTCCCCCTACAAATTTATGAGAAACTAATTCAGTGGTAACATCTTTCCTGAATTGACATGAGGCTACCTAATGATCTTTACGTATCTCACTCTCTCAAAAGAAATATAAATATATTTGCTTATAAGGTACTGCACAGAGCCCACTGGAAATGTCGTATTAGCTTCCTAAAATCTCACAAAATCTGAATTCAAAAATCCATTTCAGACTGGGTGTGGTGGCTCAAGCCTAGCACTCTGGAAGGTTGAGGCCAGTGAATTGCTTGAGCTCAGGAGTTGAAGACCAGTCTGAATAAGAGTGAGTCCCCATCTCTACTAAAAATAGAAAAGAAAAAAAAAACCAGCTGGGCATGATGGTGCACACCTGTAGTCCCAGCTACTCCGGAAGCTGAGGCAAGAGAATGGCTCAAGCCCAAGAGTTTGAGGTTTCTGTGAAGTATGGTGCCACGGCACTCTACCCAGGGTGACAGAACCAGACACACACACCCCCCAAAAAATCCATTTCAGACAACAGATTGTGGATTTACCTAGTCTTTCAGGAGGAAAACTTGCCAAAATATAACAAAAGTCTTTAAGATGTGCCTGTGCTTTGATCTTGGAATTTGACTTTTGAAGAATTTATCCCTGTGGAAACCATTGGCTAGGTATTCAAGTTTGTACAAATTTATAGTAACTGTGATAATTGCTATGAGAGTTTTTTCTGTGCCACATACTGTGCTAAGCACTTCACAAATATTATCTTAACGGAGATAGATACTGTTATTATCCTGATAATACATGTGACAAAACTGATGCTCAGATGGGTGAAATTATTATTAGCACAAGTCTAAGACATCATGTCCATAGAAAATGGACATTGAAGTGTCCAGACAATAGGACATTAGATGAAGAAATAGAGCATATCCATAACTTGGAATAATTTACACTCATTAAATGTGAGGAAGGAAGATTTCATGATATGTATGAATTTTAGAAACAGGTAACAATTATAATAAGTGCCCTAAAGATTCTATTCCGTTTAGGTTATTGCAATGCCTACAATGTATAAGAAGGTATGTTCTCAAAAGAAATGTGCAATTCAATTTTTAAAACGTATAAATTATAGAAGGATAGTCAACTAAAGTTTAATAATAGTTATGTGGATATATTGGGCTGTGTGCAAACAAGGGTAAGAGGAGACTGGGCTTTTTTGTTGTTTATTTTGTTTAATTGGAGTTTCTGGTTTTCCTTCTGTTATGGACCGAATTGTGTTCCCTAAAATCAATATAGTGAATCCCTAACCCCTAAGGTAACTATATTTGAAGATAGGGCTTTTAAGAAGGTAATTGAGGGCTCAGCGCCTGTAGCACAGTGGTTATGGTGCCAGCCACATACACCGAGGGTGGTGGGTTTGAACCTGGCCTGGGCCAGCTAAACAACTGTAATCAAAAAATAGCCAAGCATTGCGGGTACCTGTAGTCCCAGCTACTTGGGAGGCTAAGGCAAGAGAATCGCTTAAGCCCAAGAGTTGGAGGTTACTGTGAGCTGTGACACCACGGCACTCTACCAAGGGCGACATAGTGAGACTCTCTCTCTCTCTCTCAAAAAAAAAAAAAAGGTAATTAAGGCTAAATGAGGTTGTAAGGGTGAGGCCCTAACCTAATAAGGCTCTTTTCCTTATAAAAAAAGAAAGAGACACAGAAGTCCTTGCAAAGGAGAAAGGCCATGTGAGGACACACTGAGAAGATGGCCATCTGCAAACCAGCAAGAGAGGCCTTAAAACAAACCAAGCCTGCTGGCACCTTGATCTTGGACTCCCTGCTTCCAGAACTGTGAGAAAATGAGGTTCAGAGTTTTTTCCCTATTGCTTTCACTAAGTGTCTGATGTGTAAGCCATCGGATCTATATTTTGTACTGACAGCCCAAGAAGATTGATATGTGACAATAGACATATATTATTTATATCTTTTATTTTTTAGAGATGGGGTCTTATCTGTCACCAGGGTGGAGTGCAGAATTACAATTACAGTTCACTGCAGCCTCAAACTCCTGTGCTCCAATGATCCTCCTACCTCAGCCTCCCAAGTAGCTGAGACTGCAAGAATGCACCACAATGCCCAGCTAATTTTTAAATTATTTTTGTAGAGACGGGGGTCTCAGACTATGTTGTCCAGGATGGTCTAGAACTCCTGGCCTCAACTGATCCTCCCACCTCAGCTTCCCAAAGTGCTGGGATTAGAGGCATGAACCACTTTGTATCTCTTTTTTTTTTTTAATTCTAAGTTTTTTTTTTTTAGGAAAAAAGATATTGCTTGATGTCCCTATGACTACTGAGGGCAAGCCAGTCCTTGTCCTAGAACTATAGGAAAATTCACGTTGCCTGCGTGTCCTTTTGACCTAGACCCTTTACAGAAATGTCACGGGAAAAGTATTAGTGTGGAGACTCAGAACACATGAATACTTGACCCAATCACCAACTACGAAGCAGGAGAGCTGAAATTTGGGCCTAGGTTTATCTGCTCCCCAAATAAGGTTGGGCTCTCTTCCCCTCATGCTTCTGCCTCCCTAGCACAGATCCTGGTCACAGATTATAGGTGAGGTGGGGGTGGGAGACGTCCTTCAGCCTGTGAAAGGTTGACTCAGGAGATTTTGCTTCCAAGTTCTGGGCAGGATGAATGGTTTGCCTGGGATGTAGAAGTTGACTGAAGGCATTTGCTATAATGCATGTAACTTTTATACCTATTACATCAAGGCTGAGCTGATTCCAGAAGCTACAGCCGTCTGAGAAGTACCAGGAATGTGAGGCAAACCAGGTACGAAGCAACAGCACAGAACTGTGACCCTTCCCCACCTTCCCTTCCCAACACTCTTTCTTTTTAATTTTTTTTTATTGAATCATAACTGTGTACAGTTGCTATACAATGTGAAATGCTTACATTGAACTAACTAACACATCCATCACCTCGCTTACTTATTTGTTGCGGTAAGACAATTATACTCTTTTCTTAATAGTTTTTAAATTTACCATTGCATTATGCACATTAAGTGAGGTCCCTCCAAATATGCTCCCTCCCCTCCCCTCTTTCTCCTCTTCCCTTCTACTTTCTGAACTATAGTTATGTCTTACCATTTGTATGAATGTGTAAGTGATTATATGTTGATTTCATAGTAATACTGAGTACATTGGATACTTATTTTTCCATTCTTGAGATAGTTCACTAAGGAAGTTCCAGCTCCATCCAGGCAAACATAAAAGATGTGAAGTCTCCATCTTTTTATGGCTGCATAGTATTCCATGGTGTACATATACCACAATTTGTTAATCCATTCATGGGTTGATGGGCACTTGGGCTGTTTCCATGTCTTGGCAATTATTAATTGAGCTACAATAAACATTCTGGTGCAAATGTCTTTGTTGTAAAATGATTTTTTAATCATCTAGATATATACCTAGTATAGGGTGACCAGATTTTAACATCAGTAAGGCGGGACAACATGGCCAGGGGGTGGGGCCTGACAATGCAAACTTTGATAAGCAGTTCTCAATAATCACTTCTCAGCAATTATTTGTTATTATTACAGTTTAACATTATAAAATTAACAAAAATAATATAAAACTCATTCTGGCAAAATAGCCACATGGCAGCCAAAAACCGTATATTCCCTTCTGGTTCTCCCGCCCATTCGTGCATTCTTTCCAAAAATTGGGACTTTTTAAAAATGCCATGGGACACAGGACAAATTGTTGAAAAGTGGGGCTGTCCCGCCAAAAGCAGGACGTCTGGTCACCCTAACCTAGTATAGGAATTGCAGGATCAAATTGTAGGTCTACTTGTAGTTCCTTGAGTGGTCTCCAAACTTCTTTCCAAAAAGGTCATATTAGCTTGCATTCCCACCAGCAGTGTAGAAACCTTCTCTTTTCCCCGCATCCACGCCAACATCTGTAGTTTGGGGATTTCGTTATGTAGGCTAATCTTACTGGAGTTAGATGATATTTCAAAGTGGTTTTGATTTGCATTTCACTGATGATTAAGGATGATGAGCATTTTTTCATGTGTTTGTAGGCTATGCACGTGTCTTCTTCAGAGAACTTTCTGTTCAAGTCTCTTGCCCACATAGAAATAGGGTTATTTGTTCTTTTCTTATTGATTAGTTTGAATTCTCTGTGGATTCTAGTTATCAGACCTTTGTTGGAAGCATAACCTGCAAAAATCTTCTCCCATTTTGAAGGTTGTCTGCTTTACTTACTGTGCTCTTGGCTGTGCAAAAGCTTTTTACTTTAATCAGATTCCCAGTAATGTATTTTTGGTGTTGCTTCAATTGCCTGGGCGGGGTGGGGGGCCTCCTCATAAAATATTCTCCCAGGCCAATTTCTTTTTTTTTTTTTT
>NW_003852418.1:6583322-6620221 GCF_000181295.1 Otolemur garnettii | reverse complement strand
CCCAAGTAGCTGGGACCACAGGCGCCCGCCACAACGCCCGGCTATTTTTTGGTTACAGCCATCATTGTTGTTTGGCGGGCCCAGGCTGGATTCAAACCTGCCACCTTAGGTGTATGTGGCTGGCGCCTTAGCCACTTGAGCCACAGGCGCCGAGCTGGCCCATTTCTTCAAGTGTTTTCCCTGCACTCTTTTCTAGTATTTTTACATTTTCATGTCTTAAGTTTAAATCTTTTATCCAGTGAGAATCAAGTTTTGTTAATGCTGAAAGGTGGGGGTCCAGTTTCAGTCTTCTACAGGTCGCCAGCCAGTTCACCAGGCACCATTTGGTAAATAGGGAGTCTTTCCCCACTGAATGTTTTTCATAGGCTTATCAAAGATCAAATGATGATAAGTAGCTGGGTTCATCTCTTGGTTCTCTATTCTGTTCCATAAATCTATCTCTCTGTTTTTGTGCCAGTATAATGCTGTTTTGATCACTATAGATTTATAGTATAGCCTGAAATTTGGTAATGTGATACCTCCTGATTTGTTTTTATTTCTAAGTAATGTATTGGCTACTTGAGTTTTTTTCTAATTCCATATAAAATGAAGCACTATTTTTTCAAGTTCTTTAAAGTCTTTTAAGTATAATAGTGGCGGTTGAATAGGGATTGCATTAAATCTGTAGATTGCTTTGGGTAGTATGGATATTTTAACAATGTTGATTCTTCCCAGCCATGAGCATGGTATGTTTTTCCATTTGTTAACATCTTCAGCTATTTTTTTCTCAGAGTTTCATAATTCTCTTTATAGAGATCCTTCATATCCTTTGTTAGGTAAATTCTCAGATATTTTATCTTCTTTGGCACTACTGTAAAAGGAATAGAGTCTTTGACTGTATTTTCAGCTTGACTATTGTTGGCTACTGATTTGTAAGTATTGATTTTGTATCCTGAGATGCTGCTGTATTCCTTGATCACTCCTAAGAGTTTCATAGTTGAGTCTCTGGGATTTTCCAGGAATAGGATCATATTATCAGTGAAGAGTGAGAGTTTGATCCTCTCTGACCCTGTTTGGATACCCTTGATCCCTTTATCTTGCCTGATTGCGATGGCTAAAATTTCCATTACTATGTTGACTAGCAGTGGAGAGAGAGGGCATCCTTGCCTAGTTCCTGATCTGAGTGGAAATGTTTTCAATTTTACTCCATTCGATATGATATTTGCTGTGGGTTTGCTATAGATGGTCTTTATCAGTTTAGGAAATGTCCCGTCTATGCCTATTTTCTTAAGTGTTCTGATCAGGAAAGGATGCTGGATATTATCAAAAGCTTTTTCTGCATCACATGAGAGAATAATATGGTCTTCATTTTTATTTTATTTATGTGATGTATTATATTTATAGATTTGCATATGTTAAACCCTTTCCATCACTCTTATTGCTTTCTCTCTCACTAAGTCAGCAGCACCAGGCGTCTCAGGCATATATGGCTTCGTGACTTGGAAGCTCCATTCCCAACATGGTTTGTGTGGATTCTAGAGAGTGCAGAGCCATTAGGCTGGGTAGCCTCCATGCCTTTGCCTGTCTGTCAAACCACACTGGGCTGCAAATGGAATGTATAGAACTTCTGGCACCAGGCCCAGGAGTTGTCTGCCCGCTCTGAAAGTTTGCAACTGGGGGACTGCACTCCACACATTTGCAAAGGCTGCCACCTGGGTCCTTTTCCTGGGAACATCCAAGTGATACTGACAAGTCCATCACAGACATTATCCTGGCAGGCTCTGGATTGCTCTGAACCAAGGCAGGGGGGAGGGAGACACTGCTCTGGGAGTGCAGAGCAAGTGCCCCACAAGGCTTAGTACAGAGCCCCCCTCCATTTCTACTCTGACAGGACCTAATGGAGGTGAGGGAATGTGATTGCCTCCATGCCCTACCAGAGCCTATGCAGGGGATTTGGCTCAGCTTGAAATTCTCAGGGTAAGTGGATCTCAGGTTTCAAAGCTGAGAAAGGAGTGTGAGGTTGCCGCCTGGTGTCTGGGCAGATGAGCCCACAGTAGGTGATCGAGATTCCCTAAGGTCAGCCACAGGATACATTTCGCTTTGGAGCCCCAATCTGTGTAGAGAAGTATCTCTGGGCTGAGAGGATTCTTAGAGACGTTGCCACCAGGTACAAGTGCTTTGTAAGAGCAATGGAGCAATTCTGAAGGTCAGAGACTTGAACCTGAAGCAAAGATGGCTCCTCCAGACCCACACGGAGGAACTTTTCTGTACTAGTGTTTTTCAACTTTATTTATCTCACGGCACACTTGAAGCTATAGTTAAACTTCCATGGCGGACTTAAATTATGTTGATCAAAAAAAAAAGTAAAAAAAATATATACTTACTGTGCTTTGAACTTCTTCTGAAAATAATTAATTACCTTTAACATTTTTCACAGTTACCCCAGTTGAAACATCACTGTTCTATACCTTACCAGGGAGAAATAAGCAGGCACTTACACAATTGCAACTCCAGAACAGATTGCAAAGTCAGTCAATGCAGATTTAAAAAAATTTTTTAATGGTTTTCAAAAGAATTACAGAGATACATGTTCATTATAACAAATTCAAACAATATGTAAAGAAGGAAAAATAACTCCATTATCCTGAAGAGGCACCATATAAATGGTATCATTTTTTAAATTACCAGATTGCCAAGATTGAAAAGAATGACAATATAGTACTGGCAAGCATATAGGTCAGGAATTCTCAACATCGGCTTTGTTGATACAATTCTTTGTTGTAGGGGATTGTCCTGTTTATTAAAATTTGTGTTACTAATTTCACTTCAAAATATGTTTACAAGAGTAAAAACTTGTTTTTGGCTTTTTTTTTTTTTCGAGACAGAGTCTCACGCTGTCCCCCTGGGTAGAGTGCTGTGGCATCACAGCTCACAGCAACCTCCAACTCCTGGGCTCAAGCGAGTCTCCTGCCTCAGCCTCCCAAGTAGCTGGGACCACAGGCGCCCACCACAACGCCCGGCTAATTTTTGGTTGCAGCCGTCATTGTTGTTTTTGGTGGGCTCAGGCTGGATTCGAACCTACCATCTTAGGTGTATGTGGCTGGTGCCTTAGCCACTTGAGCCACAGGCGCCGAGCCTTTTTTTTTTTTGATGGACATATTTATTAAAAGATAGTCTCATGGTGTTGTCTAGCTTGGACTCAAACTCCTGTGCCACTCAAGCAATCCTCCTGCCTTATCCTCCTGAGTATCTGGGACTCCCTGTGTCCACCCCTGTACTCAGGGAGTACAAACTTATTTGACAAGCAGTTTTGTTTGTTTTGGTTTTTTTTTTTGGCTGGGGCTGGGTTTGAACCTGCCACCTCTGGCATATGGGGCCAGCACCCTACTTTTTGAGTCATAGGCGCTGCCCTTGACAAGCAGTTTAATGCAGCAACATTGGTAATATTTTTAAAATAGGAAATGATCCAAATTAAATAATATGTTAAATATAAAATGCCCAGATATAATTTTTTATTTTTAAAATTCTGTAGACAGTTTTACTATGTTTTCAGGCTAGTGTGGAGCGGCATGTTCACAGCTCCTTATAACCTTGAACTCCTGGGTGGACACCAGCATGCCTGGCTAATTTTTTAAAAAAGTTTTTGGAGATAAGGTCTTGCAAAGCTGCCCAGGTTGGTCTCAAACTCCTGGCCTCAGTAATCCTCCCACTTTGGCCTCTCTAACTGCTGGGATTACAGGCGTGGGTTGCCATTCCTGAGTGAAAAGAATTTCTATGTCCGCCTTTCTAGAAAAGAATTTGAGCTCTGATGTAGCAAAGTCTTCAAGATAAAATTATTAAGGGGAAAAGGCAAGGTACGGACAATGTGGAGGACATTTTATAAAATTAAAAAAACCAAATTATATGAACAAGTGTATATGTCTATGTGTATTATGAAAATCCATACATAGAACTATGTATGGATTATTTAGTTAAAGCCTAGAAAGAAGTCTGCTAACCCACAAACAGCTGTCTTTCTGCTGAGTAGGACACAAGGGCACGGAGGAGCACATGGAATTTTTTGTTTCTACTTAAAATATTCCAGCATCACTTGTGTTATCTTACAAGGACATTGTAAAATAATAAAGATAAAAATATGAAGCAGGAAAGGAAGAAAGGAAAAAAAGAACCACCATTGGAGTCCTGCTCTCCCATTCCCTGGAGTAAGCAAACCCAGCTTACGGGGCACCTTGGGCTCCACTATAAAGTCCCCAAGGCAGCGTCATCCATATATGCACTGCCTTATCAGAGCCTTGAAGCAATGCTTCTAAGTTGTTAAGGAGAGATAGTTATTTCTATTTTGCAAATGGGGAAACAGACTCCGAAGTACGGTGGCTTGCCTAAGGGCCCAGAGAAGTGGTGACCTTGGAGAGATCTATGGGGAACCCAGATTTCCGGAGTCCCAGGCTGTTTCTTCAGCCGCAACCCCTCCAGTAACAGCAGCAGGTACTGCAAGGGGCTCTGAGAACCATGGCGCTAACATCACATCTGTTCAAGCTTGGCCTCGACTCCTTCAACGCCTCTTCGGCTCTTAGTCCTTCAAACACAGCTGGTATTCATCTCTCTAAAATAATTTTCATCCTCTGGCTCTCCTTTTCTGAAGGCAACATTTTCTAGAAAGCACATCTGTCTCTGTCACTCACCAACTCATAAAGCAGCTTCACTTTTCTGGGCCCCATCTGTGAAATGGAGATAAATGTCCCTCACTCTAGAATTATTTGAGGATCAAAGGAATCACGTCTGAATGCATCTTGTGAATTATAAAGCACTTAACAATGATAGTTTAACAGACTAAAGCTCTAGCTCACGTTCTGGAAGTTTATAACAACATTAGTTGGGTAATTGCAAGGGACAGTACATGGAATGGAAGTATAAAGTTGTAACAGGCACATGTGTTGGCATGGAAGTTGGGAAGGCCACACACAGAGCTGAGATAATCAATCAGTCTAGCCAAACAAAAACCAAACCAAACCAAAATGGGTCAGTCCACCTAAGCCAAGTCAGATTTCTTTAGAACCTATTATTGGGCTTTGGGACCTGTGCTGTCACCAGGGAGAGAGAACACAATGATAAACATCTCAGTGCAGAGGCAACAGGGAAATAAGAAAAACTAATGAATTACCAGCACTGCAGATTTATTTCCACACACAGGAAAACAGACCAGGCAGGAAACAGGTTAATATCTCCACCAGGATTTATGGAACTGCTCGGTTAACTTGACTTTTAAAAAAGTAACGTAGGAGGAAGTGCCTTGGCCATGGGACCAACTCTGATTATCCCAGGGGAATGTAATAAAACCCACTTGTAAAGAAATAGTGTCAACAAAGGCTACCTTAAAATAGCCCCACTCACTACCAAACAGGGTGTGGCCAGGCGGGCCCCATTACATGCACTGCTGACTGTGTGTGATCACCTCCCTTGTAAGCAATTTATGTGTTACCGGAGGCTTTAAAAAGTTCACACTTCTCACAAAGGAGTACCAGGTGTAAAATTCTGTTCTAAAAAATAAACAGACTCATGGTCAGATGTAGATACACATACACACACATTCACACATTTCCATATGTATACATTCACACAAAGGGGTTCAGCTCAGAGTTATTCACTAACTGTCCCAAAATATATTTAAACGATGGATTATACAGTCACAAAAGTCACGTTGAAGGGATATTTTGACATGAAAAATGCTCATAACAGTAACTAAAAAAGGCAAGATATAAAACCTAGTTTATCAGCATTTATAATATACACATTTAAAATAGTAATGCTGATATTAAGAGTAATAATAGTAACAGCAGTAGCTAACATTTATTGGCTGCTCTGAGCCAGGCAGGGTTCCATCACATCATCCATTTCAGTCTCTCCAAGTCCTCCGAGATAGGCCTTATTTGTTATTCCCATTATTCAGAGGAGTGGCGTGGGTTGTGCGGCCAAGGCCACACAAGAGGGTGGGCATGGGGAGACAGGGGTGCTAGCAGAGCTCTTGTGGCTCTTAGGCCTCCTGTAACATTGATAAGATGCTGTGGCGGACGTCCTTGAGTGCTGGGACCAAAAGGCTGGTAATCTTATGTTTTCTAAATTTTCTGCAGAGACATATTTTTCTTTTGTTAAAATTGGATATTATGAAAATATCAACACATTAAAATACTTCCAAAATACAAGGGGGCAGTATTGAAAACCTAAGTGCCAGACAGCTGGGAGGTGGTCAATCAAACTTAATGTCATCCAATAAAATTCAAAGGGACCAGGAAAGGCCAGAGGACAAGGCTTAGAGGGAAAGACAAGCAGCTCAAGATGAAACTCATCATATTTCACTAGGCTTTTGAGGGACATTCACTTGGATGACTAGTAGCACAGTGGACACTACAGGACACAGAGGTGTGGCGTTGAGGAGACACATGAGCTAGAGACACTGATGTGTGAACTACAAGCAGACACTGCCTGACGCTGTGAAAGACACCACCTTCCCCTCTACCCCCTGGAGTAATAGCGACCCATTTCTCCCCTTGGAGAAGGATGGGTTCCCCAAGCTTTCCATAAAGTCTTGGTGAGACAATCAAAGTACCCTGCCATCCACGAAGTGGGCACATCTGCCATGGTAGGTGAAAAGGAGATTTGAGATATAAACCAATGCATGTTTGTTGCTGATAATTCCTAATTAGCCTGCAGCTCCCCACCATTTGATCAGCTTGGAGTTTTAAATTCAATTTTTCTGGAGTCCACAGTAGAAAGCTTTTTTCTAATTTCTAAATCTCCCTTTAGCAGGTCAAGAGGACCTGGGCATGAGACGATAGATTTTCTCTAAGCTGCAGTGTGGATACAACATAGACCAAGGTTAAAGACAAATTTCCAAACCACAAGCAGGGACAAAGGCCTACTGTTGCTACCAAGGAGAAAAGGCAGGACAAGAGTTTAGATGCAAGTGTTCTGGCCCACCCTTCTCTAAGGTCAAATCCCCTGTGTGGTGCTAGCACCTAGATGGGTCTAGGGAACACCGATGTCCCATTTCACCAAGCACAGCCCAAAGAGTGCGCTGTTCTCTCAGTGACCATGCCACAGCTGCCTCTGAACTGTAAAGGAGCCCTGGGAGATTGTGTGCTGGGCAACAGCAGCTCCCTATTTCCCCTTGATCTGGGGGTGCCATGTAGGTGATCTGGAAAGGTTCACATGCCTCAGTAATATGCGAAGTAAGGCCGACAAAGAGAGGCCAGGTGACAAGTTGAGGGACATGGCACATGAAGACCTCACAACTACGGACACTATGTTCATGATTATAAGCAGGTTAGTGCACTGCTCAGAAACTAAATCAGGCTATCCCCATATTGGTGGGTTCTATCATAGTCCTGGGGGACAAGCTCAGAGTGGCCATATGGCAGAGAAGACCAGTAAAGGGCAGAGAGCCATTGAGAGACTTGAGAAAGCTCACCCCTACCCGATACCCAGAGGCACTCCAAGGGAATGGAAGTGGACAGAGGAGGAGACACCCTGATATACTGAGCATGTACGTAAAACTGAGTGATGGAAACCAGAAGAGACAGAAACACCCTCCACACTTGGGAGAATGGAAGTTTGAGAGGAAAACGTGACTGGCGGAAAGAGAGAGGGAAGGTGCATTGTTTTTGCAACTCAGTAGGAATGTGACCCTGCCACGGAAGCCAAATCAGAGCAAGTCAGGATTGCTTTCTATATTCTTTTGACCAGGATCATCCAGGAAGTGAGTGTGAGATGAGAAAAGAGCCAAAGTATGGCCCCTGAGGATCAGCAGATGGGTGAGGGAAGCGTTCTCAGAAAAAGACAAGGAGAGTCCTAGAGAACAACATTCCCCACATCAGTGGCTGCGAAGGCCAGGAGGAGAGTCAGGGAAGGAGGAGGCTGTGTTCTGTGCCAGGCAGTGCTCAGAACTCAAGAGATGTAAGAATGAGATGGGGCCACTGGATTCAGCAAAGATTATTCACGACCTTGGTAAGATATGTTTCAGTGGAATGGGAATCTGGCTGCAAGAGGCTGAAGAGAGAGGGAGAGAGGGAAAGAAGTACAGGAGAAAAACCAGGATAAAAGTCATCTTACATAGGGAAAACAGGAAATTGTAGCTAAATGTGCCTTTATTTACAAAATACTCATTACAAAATACTGTAGAGCCTCTGGTAGTTGACCACCAAAGGGACTGCAACAAACTGGTCAACATCTTGATACGTACATGTGGTGCATGTCCCATCTATGAAAATTAGGTCACCTTAAGGACGGGGTCAATCTAGGGAGGTGTTCAACTATGGAGGTTCTGCTGTATTTACAAAATATTCTCTCCGTGTTGGCCATTCTTTTTGCAAACACATGCAATCTTCTCTCCCACTCATGGCGAACACGTTCCAAGACTATCTGTTGTTAGGCAAGCATCTGCATTTCGAATGCATTCCTTGTTCACATGATCCATGTTTCTAATCTTTTCCTTGAAAATCACACTGTTAAGTGGTTACTCCACGGGGCTGCGGCGACCTGTCCATGACAGTGGAACCTGCTGATCCCACCACTGCAGTGCACTGACACGGGGTATCATAATGAGGTGGTGCCCTATTGTGCTGCAAATAAGACGGACACTCTCCATCTTCATTTAAGGGAGACAGCAGTATGTTGTCCTGGGGCATGTTTAAGGAAAGGTCGGCAGTAAGATGTGTGTCAAAGGAAACAGGTCCAACAGTTCTGTTGCCCCATATCCTGCCTCACACCATCACTTTTGTAGCACCTCGCATTTTTGATGGACTCATCCAGTTTGGGTTGCTATTATTCCAGTAATGCAGGTTTGGGGACTGACTTCTCTGCTGGCCTAAAAATTGGCTTCCTCAGTAAAGAGGATCTCAGCTGTGACGTTTACATCTTTGTCTGGTTTGTTTAGAGCCCATTCATAAAATTCAAGCCTCTTATCTGGGCCATCTTCACTAAGATGGCGTAACATTTGCATCTTGTACAGATGCTGTTTTTCGTTTTTCATAATGCGCTGGATACTCGACCTGCTGACACCGGTTTCTGCAGATAACTGGCGAATGCTTTTTTGCGGACTCCTTGCAAATGCTGCCAGGACCTGGACAGCTGTGTCTTTGTCAGTGGATGTCCGTGGACGTCCACTTCTCTGTTGATCCGCGACACTTCCAGTTTTCTTGAACTTCTCAATGAGTTTGGCCACAGTGTCATGTGTGATGTGTTTGCCATGTTTCCTGTTAAAGTCCATTGCAACCTTGCGACAGCTGCCTGATCCAGCCATGAGGATTATT
This sequence comes from Otolemur garnettii, assembly GCF_000181295.1. NCBI lineage: Eukaryota > Metazoa > Chordata > Mammalia > Primates > Galagidae > Otolemur > Otolemur garnettii. The sequence continues at coordinate 6,610,937 of NW_003852418.1, read as the reverse complement.
TCAGTACGCTCTTCTTTTGACAGTGGCATTCTTTTAGGGTATCTGAAAGTATAAAAAGTATTAAAAATATAAAATACAAGTCTGTTAATTTTTCTATGTATGGAGACTTCTGGAACACCCTATAGACACACTGACTGTGGCTCTAACAGAGAGAAAAGAGAAAAAGGAGCTTTAGGGGAAATCTGGGTAGAAGGGGCTTTGCTTGGGTTTCCAGTTTTTGTTTTTGTTTGTTTTCTTTTTTTAAATATGGGAGAAGATACAATGTATATCTGATGTTCAGAACACACTGTGAGTTTCCTGATAAGGTAGTGGAGATGAGAACCAGTGTGATAGGGGCTGGTCTTAGAAGAGGAAGAAGGAAAGAAGGGATATAGAGACAGGCAAAGAACAGGACGCAGAGTCAGACCTCCTATCTAATGGGTTCTGGGGACACTTCTATGGTGAAACCTTTTCTTTCACCCTCTGGCAGAATTAGATGCTCATGAATGTATAAGGAGAGAAGAAATACTATCAAATAACATTTGAAAAATGATAGTCGAGTGTTAACAATTGAGGGGGAAGACTTGTTTAGAATACAAATAGGGCAAGGCAAGAATTCTTTCCTAGGCTGAGCCAGAAAACTCTGATCCAATAGTTCAAATGTAGAATATGCTGAAGACTCTCACCAAGACACAGATAAATCAACCCCCAAATCCAAACCCAGGGATTCTGCAGTTGGGCAGATGGCGTAACTTATGAATGCTTAAAGGCTTAACTCAATTTATGAATGCCTTAAATGCTTTAGGGCAGGGGCTCTTTAGGTTTTTTTGTTTTGCACAGGTAATACGTTGGTATGATTCGAAAATCAGAACACATGATACAAATTAAGAAGCCCGGCCCCTCCTTCCTGCCCACTATTTTTCTGAAAAACACTTTTCTAGGTTTCTTGTCTTCTCTTGTTAGTGTTTCTTTACGCACACATAAGCAAAACAAATACATATTCCTAGCTGCATATCTTGCTTTCTTCACTTGTTATGTAATATACCCTATAGATCTTTCCTCAGTGCAGCCAGAGCTTCCTCAGACTTTTTTTTTTTCAGACAGAGCTTCACTTTATTAACCCTCGATAGAGTGCCGTGGCGTCACAGCTCACAGCAACCTCCAACTCCTTGGGCTTAGGTGATTCTCCTGCCTCAGCCTCCCAAGTAGCTGGGACTAGAGTTGCCTGCCTCAACGCCTGGCTATTTTTCTGTTGCAGTTTGGCCGGGGCTGGGTTTGAACCCGCCACCCTCAGTATATGGGGCCGGCGCCCTACTTACTGAGCCACAGGTACTTCCTCAAACTCTTTTCCAGTTACATAATGTGTCATGCTGTGTATGTACCAGTTTTTTTGCCCAGTCCTCTACAGGTGGAATTTTGTGCTATTGCAACCAATGTTGCATGGATCATCTTCTGCATAAACTGCTATATGTAACTACAAATATCATCTACAGGGTAGATTCCTAGGCTTATAATTCTGTATTACTGAATCAACAGGGAAGCTCATTTCACAATCCCTTCAGCCTGCTGCCTCCTCCCCCATCCACAGAATGTGCTATTAAACTCTGGAATTTCTGCCAATCTGATAGGTTCAAAATGGTATCTCGGTGCACTTTTAACAAGCAATTATCCTTTGAAGGTTGGAGTTGAACATTTTTTCATAAGGTTAGGAGTCATCTGTCTTTCTTTTTCTGTGAACCATCTATTCATGTTCTTTGCTCATTCTTCCTATACTGCTGCTGTAGTATGAAAGTTCTTTACCTGGGGTTTGTGGCTTTCTCAAGGGAATGACTCAGTTAAGGTTAGGAATTGTAAGGGAAAAAAAATAACATCCTAATCTCATGTTTTGTGGCATACACAGAGATTTTTGTTTGTTTTGTGACAGAGTCTCATTATGTCGCCCTCGGTAGAGTGCTGCAGCATCACAGCTCACAGCAACCTCCACCTCTTGGGCTTAAGTGATTCTCTCGCCTCAGCCTCCCAAGGAGCTGGGACTACAGGCGCCTGCCACAACACCCAGCTATTTTTTGTTGTTGTTGCAGTTGTCATTATTGATTTTAGCTGGCCCGAGCTGGGTTCAAACCTACCAGCCTTGGTGTATGTGGCCAGCGCCCTACCCACTGAGCTACGGGCACTGCCACATAGAGGTTTATTTTTGTCTTTTAAGTTTTTAAAGCTTTTAATTGAAATTTAAATATACATACAGAAAAATGCACACATACTATGTTATAGCCATAATGAACATCAAGAAACAGTATTACCATCACCCCAGAAGCCACTCTAATTTTTTTGTCTTTTTTTTTTTTTTTTTTTTGAGACAGTCTCACTCAGTTGCCCTGGGGTTGAGTGCCATGGCATCATAACTCACTGCAACCTCAAACTCTTGGGCTCAAGCGATTCTCTTGCCTCAACCTCCTGAGTAGCTGAGATTACAGGTGCCCACCACAACACCTGGTTGGTTTTAGAGGTGAGGTCTTGCTCTTGCTCAGGCTGGTCTCAAACTTGTGAACTCAGGCAATCCACCCACCTCAGCCTCCCAGAGTGCTAGGATTATAGGCCTATAGGCGTGAGCTACTGGGCCCTGGCCACTTTCACTACTTTCTAAAGATTCTTTTCTTTTGTAGCTATACTTGATTCTATTTTTAGCCTTAACATTTCCTTAGTGTTACCATATAGTTCAAATTGCAAAGTTCAAAAGAACGACAATTTGAGCAAGAAAGCAAGCAGTTCACAACCCTTGGGTCTTCAAGTCTGAAAGACCACAAAGGCTTTAGCACATTTAAGGAAAGAGGCCCTGCGATCCTCAGGCTCCCTCTGCTGGTAATGAGTAGATACTAGAAAGACCAAGAGCCTCTCGCCCCCATCCCCTCCTGGAGGTGGGAGGATTAACCTGAGTCCTGAGGTTCAAGCTGTCCCCCTGGGTAGAGTGCTGTTGCATCACAGCTCACAGCAACCTCCAACTCCTGGGCTCAAGCAAGTCTCCTGCCTCTGCCTCCCAAGTAGCTGGGACCACAGGCACCCACCACAACGCCCGGCTATTTTTTGGTTGCAGCCGTCATTGTTTGGCGGGCCAGGCTGAATTCGAACCTGCCAGCTTAGGTGTATATGGCTGGCGCCTTAGCTACTTGAGCCACAGGCACCGAGCAGCTGCTACAGACTTGAGGGGAACCTGCACAGAGGCACATGGTCAGGTCGCTCATCAAGACGTTACAGAGTCTTTCTTCACTCCCTTTCTGTTACCAACATTTCAGGAAGGCAGCTCCCAAAATAATAGGCTATGAAGAGAATGACAAGAAAGGGCAGCTAATTCCCACTTCCCTAGCTTTCTCCCTCACTGCCTCCAAAATGAGACTACTGTGAAAGACCTTGATGCTCAAATCACTCATCAAAGGTGTCCACAGTCCCTAGTCACGGCTCAAAAAACCCAGCAGGCAAATAGAATTATTTGCTGAGATGATTGAGTGACCCATTGGTGGACTGACTGGCTCAGTCACTCAATCACAGGCTATGGTAGCCCTGTGCTAGGATCAGTGAACAAAATGCAGCCCCTGCTCTGATGTGCTATGTGTGAAGTGCTGGGGACAGAGTGTGGGGGCATCTAACTCACACAGGGGAACAAGGGCTAGGGGTGGTGGGGAAGCAAAAGAAAATGTAATAGATGCTTTTCGTCCTTCAGAAATTTAGAATCTAGCTGGAGATGTAAGAGATATAGGGACAAAGGCTAAAAAATAACTTAAAAGGCACCTGAAGAAGTCCTAAGTGAAGTGTTACTTGCGTACTACAGACAGGGAGTGGCCTTGAGATGAGACTGGCCAAGAAACAGATGCCTTGTGAAGCCAACTGGACATCAAGTAGAAGCTCATGGTAGAAGAGAGTGGGGAGGGTTAAGGATCACCACCATCCAGGGTGCGTCCTAGGGATCTACTTTGTCAGGTACCCAGGGTTGATTAAATGAGGCAGGAATGGGCCAGGTGTGGGGCTTACACCTGTAATTCCAGCAGCCTGGTAAGCTGAGGTGGGAGGATTGCTTGTACCCAGAAGTTCAAGGCTAGCCTGGGCAACACAGCGAGACCATCTCTAAAAAAATTTTGTTTTTTTTTAATTTAGGGGGATGGACTCAATAATTAACTGATGATCTATAAGCCAGATGCCAATTCAAAGAAGGGAAAACATCCTCCTTACAAGTGAATGATCATGTTTGCCTTCCAGGGTTCCCCTGGCCTCTTTCCTCCTATTATTTAACTCTCTCCAGTAAGGCCACCTATATGCAGACTCCACAATCTTCCACATGAGCTTCAGATCCATGTATCTTCCTTCCCCCTGGACACCTCCATGCAGCTGCCCAGCAGATCTCTCAAGCACTAAGTCCCAACTGAGCTTTTCATTTAGAGTGATCTCAGCATGAGGGAGGCAGAGACTCTAGCGAGGCAGCCTAGGTTCAAATTCTAGCTCCACCACTTACTAGCTATTCGACCTCAGATGAGTTATTTCTCTTTACTTTGGTTTCCTAATGTGGAAAAATGAAGAAAACGGTGATTTTTACAGGATTGTCATGAGAATGAAATTGAGTTTTCTGACACATACCCAGAGCTAGCATCAGTTGTTACTATCTTCCATTTATATGTTGTTCTTTCTGTTTGCTGTCAACTGGATCCAGTAGAATTCACTTAGGCAATAACATCCTTTCAGATGCTCAAACCAGAAAGCAAAATACCATTGTTGACTTTCCTCAGTGTTTACATTCAATCTCCTGCCAAAGCCTTGTTTATACAACTTTTTGATCTGGAACTTATTCTAAATACTTGTGGCTACCTTTCTTTAGATCACTGCCACCTTAGGCCTAGATCACTGTCCCAGGCCACGCCGAGACCAGAATCATCATTCTAAAATAAATGCAGTCATTTCTTTTCTTTTCCCTAACTCCCATCATTCTTAGGAGAAACCTTTGGATAAACTCCTTGTCATGGGCTTTAAGATCCTTCTTGACCTGATTCCTTTCATCAGCACCTCAAACTCCATATGACCAAAAGCAAACTCTCCCCACTCCCCAAACCTGTTCTTTCCAGATTTCCTTCCTTGGTGAATGGGCCATTTACTGACTTCACTCAGGCCAGACATCCCTGCTCAGTCTCCTCACTGTCCTTAGCTGGGATTTCAGTTCTGGCCTGCCCCAAGCTAATGCCAAGTGTTTAATAACTTTTACACGCCCTCCCCTCCCCCCAGCTACATTTTAAGAGGCTGCTAGAATGATATAAACTGCTGAGATATCACCAGTTTGTTGAAAAATCACTTATGACCTTCTGGACAAAAATCAGTAGAGTGCTGTGGTGTCACAGCTCACAGCAACCTCAAACTTGGGCTTAAGCGATTCTCTTGCCTCAGCCTCCCAAGTAGCTGGGACTACAGGCGCCCGCCACAACGCCTGGCTATCTTTTGGTTATAGTTTTCATTGTTGTTTGGCAGGCCTGGGCTGGATTTGAACCTACCAGCTCCAGTGTATGTGGCTGGCATCCTAGCCACTAAGCTACAGGCACCAAGCCAAAATCCAAGCTCTTTAACAGAACTCTCTCCCTGAGCTAGCCTGGCCTCCCTCTCCAGGCTCATTCTAACCCCTCCCACTGTCAAGTCAAACTTGACTTTTCCAACCGCCCCAGAAACTTTTCCCAGATGCTGCCCTGCACTTCCAGAAGTGGCTAGACAACCTTCCTGGGTACCCACACAGCATCCTGTGTTTCTACTAATTTGGGGGCTCTCCAACTAGATTAAAGAGCTTCTGCACAGCCCCAGGCAAGCAGCTGGTGTTCACTAAAAGAAAGAGTGGAAACTGAGGACACAAGAGACAACCTGACATACTAAGGTCCCACAGCAGAGCTGAGCCACCAGAAGCAGCTCTGTTCATACCACCAGTCTTCCAAAATGATCAACACACATTTAATTCTCACTACCACGATGCCTTGGTAACAGGAAGTATTTCGTAACAGGATGATTGTGGGGATTAAAAATACTTATGTAGTTTCTGTTACAGGGTGAACACTCAATGCCTTCCTCTGATAAATAATTACTGAGTACCGCTATGTGCCTCAACTCTTGTGGGACATACTGGGTACATACTGTATTTTCATCAACTCTAAAGACTCATCACCATTTATTGTAGGTACAATTAAGAAAGAAAAAAATACTACTTATTACAGTATACCAGGACTCACTGTCAATTCCAAGACTTACAGATTTTAAGGGTGCTAAAGTGTGGGAAAATACACAGCTTAGATTCAATAAAAAATGTGGAGATAAAGAAAAGGATAAGAATACTTTTTTAGATTACCAGCTGGTAGGATGGCAGCCACATTGGTAGGGAAATAAATTTAAGAATTTGAATATGTCTTCTTCAAAGCTATTTTTTAAAATAAAAAATTATCTTCCTATATAAATTGATCACTTCTGCAGCATAAATGATGAAATTAAGGCTCGGTGCCTGTAGCTCAAGCAGCTAGAGCACCAGACACATACACCAGAGCTGGTGGATTCTAATCCAGCCTGGGCTCTGCCAAACAACAATGACAGCTACAACCAAAAAATAGCTGGGCACTGTGGCAGGCGCCTATAGTCCCAGCTACTCAGGAGGATAAGGTCAGAGAATTGCTTAAGCCCAAGAGTTTGAGGTTGCTATGAGCTGTGATGCCATGGCACTCTACCCAGGCCAACAGCTTAAGACTCTGTCTCCAAAAAAAAAAAAAAAAAAGGAAAAAGATGGAATTGAGTCTCTATTCAATTACTTATAAGACACCTGTAACAAGAAGGAAGCACTGTCAGAGGAATTTTTCACCCACCATAGCTTTTTAAATTAAATGGCTTTAAGTTATATGCATTAAGTTAATACCAAGATAATTTCCACACACAAGTTCAGGGTCCCCCCACCACAGCACCCCCCATGGCTAAAATGACCCTGTGTTGCTGGAATGAGAGACAGGTCTGGCTTTTTTTTTTTTTTTTTTGAGACAGAGTCTCATTTTGTCACTCTCAGTAGACTGCTATGGCGTCACAGGTCATAGCAACCTCAAACTCTTGGGCTCAAGCAATTCTCTTGCCTTAGCCTCCCAAGTAGCTGGGACTACAGGCACCCGCCACAATGCCCAGCTATTTTAGTTGTTGTTATTGTTGCAGTTGTCATTGTTGATTTTAGCTGGCCCAGGCTGGGTTCGAACCTGCCAACTTCAGTGTATGGGGCTGGTGCTGTAACCACCATGCTATGGGCACTGAGCCAGGTCTGGCTTTTGTTCACTCAGATCACATGTTTTGCCACTTCTCTATCTCATTCTAAGTCATGACATACCACACAGTGAGCCAGTCCTATGTATAATGACTTACTTAAATCAGTGATTCTCAACCTGTGGGTCATGACCCACAGGAACTGTATTAAAGGGCTGCTACATTAGGAAAGTTGAGAACCACTGACTTAAACCTTCAGGCCACATCAGGTGCATGAATTAAGAGACTTCAGTATTCCCAAGACATTCTTATCTTCTAAGTATTCCTTGAGTCACATGCTCCATCATAACTTTACAATGGAGATGTGCTTACAAAAATGTCAAATATTTCAATTAAGTAGGTGTTAGTATAGTATTTAATGTTGTAACAGGTGGACATCAGGTAAAGTTAGAATTCACCAAAATTGTATTGAGCATCTCCTAACCCCCAGGAATTATGTTATACTCTGGGAATTCAACAGTGATTCAGACATAACCCTTGCCCTCTAGCATGTATGAGATTTTATCTGAAGCTATATTTTGAAATGACAGCTTAAAAATACTATTTAGTTTTGATGCAGTTCACTTGTCAAGGTCTGAAAAAATCGTATTTTTTGCTGTCTTAAAGTTGTCTTTCCCAAATGATGTGGAGAAGGGCAGCCATGGATGAACAGGCTTTTGAGACAGCTAAAGTTCTGATTTATAGCTCCTGTGACACAAGACAAGGAGAGCTAGAACAAGGTATCTAATCTTCCTGAGCTCCAGTCATCCTCATCTGTACAATGGGTAAAATCACAGAAGCATTAAATGCAAGAATATGTACATAACCGCTGCTCAGTAGAGGGCGCTTAATGGTTTTGTTTTTTTGTTCCACTACTGTCAGTTATTGAGCCTCTGGAATGAACAAAGAGAAATTTAAAATGTTCTACCCAGGGCTGACTATTTAACAACCATATGTAATAAATTGTAGACTTCACTTCCAGACAAGGGCCAGGCATTCCAAGGCCTGGCTGTGGTTCAGTTATATAAATAATCTTCAACAGACGATCTAGTTAGTTGGCTATACCTAAGGTATGGGGAATGGGGGAGGGAGGGTACAGTTTTGGTTCAAGGAAAAATCCTCACTCTAGGGCTGGGCCAGAAGCAATGCCAGCCACTTCTATTGAGGAAAGCCATCTTCTCCCACGAAGCTTTGAGCAGTGTAGACGTGGAGCAAGGGAGTGGCAGGAGAGGAAAGGGCACAACTACATCTACAGAATCAATCCTGGTGATGGAGGTGGTGGAGACTGTTGCACAGATCACCATTTCCTGCCTGCCATTTGAGCAACCTTCGGGATCATAAAAATAAAAAGATCCCTAAAAATCACTTACTTAGATTAACTGCCTAAATCTTTTTGCAAAATTTGATATGCATTTCTCTGGCTACAGGGTCTATAGTTCTCACCATATTCTTAAAGGAGTCTACGCCTGAAAAAAAAAAAAGAGAGAGAGAGAGAGAGAGAGAGAGAGATTCGCTGGTACAGCCCAACTTTCTCACTTACTAGATGGAGAAGCTGAGATCCAGAGACAGAAAGCAGTTGCATCAACTCAAACAACAGGAACATCAAAAGCTAAGGCATTTCAATTCAATTCCAATTCTAGCCTCACTTTTGCGGCCCTATCCAATACCTCTGCAGAACCTCAAAGATCCTAGGAGGAGAGGGTTCGTGTCGGAGCCCAGGAGATACAGCAAGCGGCACAGATTCGAATCAAGCCAAACGCTTAGGGCTTGACTGCGACAAAGACTCCAACATCCCGTCCTCACCCTTGAGGAATTTCCTCTCCTAGGTGACTCCAGGTAGAGGGTTAAGCATAAGTAGACGCCAGGGAAGTGGAAGCAGTCTGAGAAAAATAACGCCTACTCACTCACCTGACGGGGAGGAGGAAGCAGGCACGCCCCAAAAGCCAGTCCAGAGCGAACCTCGCGGGAGGGAGCAGGGACAGAAAAGAATAACAGGAAATGACATAGGCGCACGTGCTTCCCAGAAGGTAGGTGCTGGGCGTTTGAGAGGCGAGGCCACCGCCCCGCGCTTGCGCAGCCGCCGTCTGCAGCTCAGCCTAGTCACTGGGGTGGGAGGAGCATGATCAGGGGGCGGGCCGTGTCCCTGAGTGACGCAGGCGCAGTGCGACTCCGGAGGCGCGGGCCGCCCTCTTCACGGGTTTGGATCCGGGTCAGTCAGGCGCCGCGCTCGGGGAAGAGACGATCTGAACTGACGGGACCGGATCACCGGAGCGCCCCAGCTGCGAGGAGGTAAGTGTCCAGACGTGACGAGGAGGGGCCGCGGCAGCGCATCTCGGCCTCCACGCCGGGCCTGGTCGCGGGCGGCTTCCTGTGGGCCCGCCTGCCTCCTGTCTCGTCGTTTCCCGGCGCTGACTGTCTGGGCCGGGCCTGGGCCTCGGCCTCTCCGCGTCCCCTCTTCAACTGCGGCCTGGACCTGCCTGAGTTCCCCCCTCCCCCGCCCGCCCTCTAGTTCTCTGGTTGCTCCCGCCTGGTCCCGCTCCTCCGCGGTCTCCCGCCCAGCCGTAGCTTCCCCTTTTGCCTTCCTCGGCCGCCCTTTGCCCCTTCCCGCCCTTTCCCGCCCGCTTGTGTGCCCGGTTCTCGTTGGCCCCTTTCTTTTCGGCCTCTATCCTTTCTCCTCCTGCATCCCTTGTGCCTTGGCCCTGCTCCAGCCGCTATTTCTGGTCGGGAGACCCTCTGGAGGGGGCAGCTTCTCAGCTCGAGACCCCGGACGGGTAGACCCCCTGGACAACTCTCCACTCAGCGTTGTCCCTTCTCTCCCTGTTCCCCAAGTTTGCCCCTGACCCTGTTTAACCGCGACAGAGCAAGAGTCTGGGTGAAAAGGATTAACGTAGTGTTTGGGCTGTGGCACTGCGAGTGTAAGGGATGAGTGGGTGTGCAGAGAGAGGCGTGAATGTGTTTTTTGTCCTAGGGGCCGATTGTTTCAATTCGGTCTTGTTTATCTCTTGTGGAGTTGCTGGGCACGGTTTTCTACCACAGACTTCACACTCCCTACTGGTCTGGGAAATTTTTGAAATCTTTTAACACTGTTTTGAATCGCTTACGCGCGGATCCCTTATTTATGATTCTCAGGTCTTTTCGGGGTCCTGGAAATGTTAGGGCTAGGCTTGGGGTTCAAGGAGGTCTTGGTTGAAATGGCAAGATGTAAATTAGATTGTGACACATAGTCGTCGACAGAGAAAACCAGGAATTTGCCCTTTTGATGGAGGAACTTTAGAAGAACTTGACCATTTTTGAAAGATTGGGGAAAATCCGAGACAAAGTTACATTGCCTCGTGTGATTTGATTTAATACAAATAACTTCTAATAGTTCTTTAAAAGTTCCATCTCTTTGGCGATTATTCAACTTGAAGTCACTGCAGTGAAAACGGTAAGAATGTGTTTTGCAATTTTATTAATAATGATTAATTAAGAAGGATAAACCAATTATATCTGTAGTCAGGAGTTAGTTGGACAGCTCTTGCTTTCCGTGACTGGGAAGCTGGGAATATAGAACAGCATAATAAGCTTTTTGTAATTACAAACGTGGCTCTGATGTGGTACTTAAGGTCATGTCTACGACTCATGTTTGTTCTGGGTTAAAATAACTTGAAAAAAAAGTAATGAGTAGTCAAAATGCTGGAATTCTGAAAATAGTTCAGACGGAACTTCATACCTAAAGTTTTAGTCTGTAGCCAGATTTTTATTTAGTTTTTTAGATGGCAGATCTTTTAGAATGCTAACTTAGTTTGTATTAACATCTAGCATGGTCACCAGCCATGCTAGTAAGTCAGCACTGTATAATTAAAAGTTACATGTGTGGGTGGACAGTGTTATATTGTCTGGTCCTGGAGGGCAGGAATGAAATTCCAGTCCTTACAGAAATGGAGTTCATAGGCTTCTGTCCTTAGGATCTAGTGCTACACTCATGGTACCAATTCTGTAAACATTGTGGAAGGGATGAATTTCCACCTATGGAATTCAGCAGTTATAGATAGGATGTGTAGTTAAATATTGACTAATTTTTGGAGAGGCCTAAAGAGGACTGTATGGGGGTCTGTGTGGGTTGGGGAGACTGGCTTAGGTGATTGTTTTTTTTTTTAACTCTGTAAGGGCCTAGCCTTTGACTAGTCATAAGGTAATTGAGAACTATAAGTCAAACTTTAGTCCTGGCAGCAGGAAGAATTTGTTTACAACCTGTAATAGCACTCTTTTAGAGGCTGTGGACCTTTGAAAATATTAGAATAAATGATCTTTGCTCACCCCTTCCCCAGATATGTAGGCCATTATTGTGTATTTGAGAGGATCCTGCTCTAAACTGAGAAGAATTAAGAGACTGGTGAAGCATAGAATTGTATGAATGTTTCCTCATGTTCAAGTGCTAGTTAAATAAACCAGCAAAATATGTATGGGGAGTGTTTTTAAATGTCTTAAGTTAAGGTGAAAACTCGTTTTCTGTTAGAATTCTTTTGAGACTGTTTTCAGGGTTCCCCAGATAGCTCTGCCTAAATGACCTTAACTTCTACTTATAAATAAATAAACAGTGAAAAATCTTGATTCTTTGTCTCTTTTTTTGCCTTTATGACACTTTGACCTTTGGAATAGTAGAGGTCTCACAATTACATCAAGCCCACCCCTGAGAAATGAGCAGATACGGAATCAGAGGACCCTAGGGTCCAAAGAGGCACTGCTCACTCTGAGCGTGCCATGGGGGTGGGGGTGGGGAGTAGGGGGTAACAGCTTAGAAATTAAGAGGTAAAGTGAATGCCTCAAAAATTCTCTATCTTCCATTTGTTGTTTAACCTTTTTTTTTCCTTTCACCTTTTTTTTTTCCTTTCTGATCCCTGTGATATGTTTATAGATAATGGTTTGCTTATTTTTTGTTTTGTTTGGGGTTTGGTACTAATTACTCTTGAGTGAAAAAATAATTTGGAGACTAGATTCAAGGGTTTATTAACAGACTTTGTTGTGTTCCTTGTTGCTTTGATTAGTCTTTTATCTTTCTTTAAGTATAAAAATTTGGGTGGGAGAAATGGAAAACTGGTTAAACAGACTATGTAGTTAAGAGGAAATCGTTTAAAGGTGATGTACAGCATAGTAATTTTGTTTTTTTTTAAATTTTTTACTTCTTTGTTTGGCTAAAGAAAAATTGTCTTGTTTGAGTTGCAAGTATAGTTCACTTATTTTCTTGTTTAATAATTATTCAAAGCTATGAAAAAAATGAAATGAAGGTATAAACCTTATAGGAAGAGTGTAATCAGTAAGCATTAAAAGAAGTTTCTAATTCTGCTTTAACTATGGTAACTTACTGTTGTCTAAAACATGTTTTTGTGAATATTGATACCTGGGTTAGGATAGCTTTAGAGATACACTGTCCTGTATCGTGAACTAGAATTGTTAGGGTTAGACCAGACAAATAACTCAGTATCACTTTTTTTTTTTGGTAAGCCCTGTAAGTGCAAGGCCTCAAAAAATTGGTTAAAGACTCAGAGTTGTTCCATTTTAAAGAATCAGAGTGCTCTGGTTTGAGCTTTTTTCTCTTTTTTCAGATGTAAAAGTCATTTTGTCCATAGGTTTCTAGATCAACTGAGATTTTGTTTTTCCCTGTTAGGAAGTATCTAAAACATAGATTTCAGGTGATCTAGTTTCCAAAGCTGTGTAGTTAAGATATTGGCATCAAGTATTTGGAGACTTTAAATTCTGTCCATTTTCTGTATCACTTCGTTTGTTTCCTCTTAAATAAAACCTAAAGTGTCCTAATTATCTATACTTAAATTTCCTTTTAGAAATAAAAATTTGTTTTCTTCTTCCAACAGTAATGATATCAGGCATATATATTTTTAACAAAAGGCATGCTTTTGATCGCACCTGTTTTCTCTTTGCTTACTTATTTTTATTTTCTTTTTTAGTATTAACGGGAACATCCATAGTAGTGTAAAAACTTTCACAATGAAATCTGAAGCCAAGGATGGAGAGGAGGAGAGTCTACAAACTGCTTTCAAGAAATTAAGAGTGGATGCATCAGGGTAATTAAACATGTAATATATTATTTAGAATCATTTATTTACTAATTATATGTAGTCTCTTTCACCTAAAGATTTCTTCCTCTTTTAGTATTTCTCATTATTTTTAGAAGATGTAAATACTGATAGTGTGACATGGCACCAGTTTCTGCAGGGTATTGTTATATTTTAAAAAGAAACTCTTCCATTAAATTTGAAAAGTAGCACCATTTGTACTCTAAGGTTAGGTGTTTTCTTTACGGAGGGTTCCCCCCTTCTCTTTTTAATTAAAGATTATCAAGCATTGTCCCATCATGGATTTCTTCATGCTTCTCAAGGGAATGACAGTATTTTCAGTCAAAGTGAATTGGCTCAATAGAAATCTGTGAAGATATTGTCGATTTCATGGTCTGTGATTGCTGAGTCTATCACTATGGAAACCTCTATTCAGTAAGGTTCTGTCACTGAGATCAATAATCTTGGATCCTTTGGTCAGACTAATTAGAGCACCTGCAGACCAGCTGCTGTCTGAATGTTAATATTTTACCCTTTGCAAAATGTTCTGTGTAAGACTTCTTACCCCAATTCTTTGCCCCAGACCAAAAGAAATCTCAAAATTAAATGGATACAACAATTTTTCTTTTGATGAATGGAAACCAAACACTGGAATCTTAAGAGTAGAACATTACATTCCATAAGTAGTAATAATAATTGCTAATGTTTATTACTTACATGCTGTGCCTTCAACACTGGATAAAGTACTTTTGTGCACATTATTTAATCTTCCAACCACCTTAGAAGATAGATATTACTGTCAGTTCTGTTCACATATGAGACACAAATTAAGTCACTTGCTAAAGGTCAAATTGGTAGGAAGTTGCAGAGCCAGGATTAGAACCTAGATATTTTGTCTCCAGACCTGTACTCTTAATCATTCCTTTATGTCACTTTGAAGTATGCAGTACCTAGCACAAAGTAAAAATTAAGTAGATAATAGTGTAGCTATCACCCTATTGCTAGAATTATTTTTGGCCTACCAAGTGGGAAGATTTTTATGCTATGAGATTTTCCCAGTAGATGTGACAGGTGTTTTACGTTTGCTTCTATGATACTTCAAAAAAGCACTTTTATTCCAGTGGTTCTCCATTATGGCCATCTTGCCATTTCACATCAGTACCTTGATAAGCCATTTTGGGAAACAGAAACAAAGCAGAGAATCAGTTTCAGATTGTTGTTGGAGTATGTATATTTGTGATTTCTTGTATAGAAACATTTTTTATTGGGAAAATACTAGGAATGTATACACACACATATACATAAAAGTCTCAGTGTGTAAAGTTATATAAGCAGCTTTTGATACAAACTTCTTTGCTGATGTCTTAGGAAGTTGAAATATAAAATAAGCATTTTGGTTTCCCTAAAAATTACTTGGAACATTATAAAAACTTTTAAAGTATCTACAATATATGGTCAAAAATGATATATTTGTAGCTTTGATCTGCCTTGAGTAAAATTGTGGGAAGAGAAGGAACAGTAGAGAACCAAATAAGAGTATAAGGGGTGAGTCATTAGCATGACTAAGCAGAATCAGACTTGTGTAGCATACATTTCTACTTGTTTCATACTTGTTGCCAGTTTAAAAATGGGACATCTGAGGGACTGACTCATAAACTAACCGAGCTTAGCTAAGAATTTAGAGTGATCCTGTTTAGCAGGTTTTGATTCCTAATGGTATTTGTCTTATCACAACAAATCTCTACATATTTTTATGAAGCAACAATCCTTTTTATCTATGAAACAATATACGCTTATTATAGAACACTTTGTAAAAACAACAGGATTAAAAAGGAAGTAAGAATTATAATTTATTATAACTGTGGTTAACATATAGACATCTGTACTTGATACCCTATACTCTTTTTTTTTTTTATGTAGTTGAAATTATAATGTATGTATAGGTATTTATGCTGTTTCTTCTAAGATTATAAGCATCATCCCATATCATTAAAAGTTCTTTGTATGCTTAATTTTTAATAAATTCCTAATATTCCATTGTATAGATATGCTGTGATTTATATAATATAGCATTTCTCTATCGTTGGATATCTAGGTTATTCCCAGCTACTTTTTATTTTGTGTTTCAGTGAGCATGTTTTTACATAAGTAGATTTGATGTCTCTTCCAAAAGGATTTTGTCACTACCATAGCATGTGTAATAGGTGTTGTGTGTGTGTATGTATTGAAAAAGTCTGGAAGGATTTATGCCAAAATGTTAAACATTGGCAGTCTCTGGCTTGTGAGATTATGGATGGATTCTCTTTTTCTCTCTTTCCAATTTTTTATGATTTTTACTGGGAATCCATGTTATCTGTGTAATTTTAAACCACAAATATTTAACTCAGTAATATTTCAAGTTTATTAGTTGTAAAAATTAGAATATGTTTCTAAAAGTTGTATATATGAATATGTATTCATTTTTAAGTTAGATGGAGTCTCCTAAAGTTTTTGCTTCTAAACTTAGTTCCCACAGCTCTAGTTTGCCTGTAAAAAATAAAATAAGCGGCTAGTATCATTAGCATTCTCTCTCGACATAGGCCTGATCTGCTCCAGAGAAACAGCTAAAAGCCTCTTTATATCCTGCTCCTGGTTATACTTATGAATCATTCTTTAGCTTATGGTTTTACCCCTATGGGCTTTTAGGGATCCTTTAAATTTGATTTTGAAGGAAAATTTACTGGAGCAAATTTTGAAACCCAAATGAGGAAGAAAATTAAGGCATTGATAAAAGTTTTATTTGAGTTGGTAACAATAAGTAGTTCTCATTTTACAGTTTTCTATAGCAGTAAACTTTGTTCTTTTCTTCAGGTCCATAGCATCTCTTTCTGTTGGAGAGGGCACAAGTGTCAGAGCATCCGTCAGAACAGCAGCAGATGATACCAAACCTAAAACCACATGTGCATCTAAAGATAGTTGGCATGGGTAAGAGCTTCTTATTGAGATAGCTTTTATCCCAATACCTTAAAATATTATTGAATTTTCTTTCCTGCGTGTCCAGGAAAAAAATACGTTATTATGTAAAACTCAAGACCTACCTGTCAGAGAAGGACCTGTTCTCTTTGTTGTGAATTTACCAAGACTCTGCTTGACCTGGTCTGTAGTCAATTTTTAATGGATGTTCTATGTGTACTTGAGAAGAATGGGTCTTCTCTGATTGTTCTTGGGTTCTGTGTCCATTAAATCAAGCTTTTAAATGTGTTACTTGAATCTTTGTTCAATTTTTTTTTTTTGTCACCTTGACTTGTCAATAACTGAGATTTTTGTTGAAATCTCCCCCATGGGAGTGAATTTGTTTATTTTCCTATTAAGTTTTATATTTTTGCTTTATATATTTTGAGGTTATTTTGTTAGGTTCGTACAACCTAGGTCCATTTAAGTTTAGAATGTTTTCTTCCTGGTGAATTGAAACTTGTACTATGTAGTGACATTTTTAATCCCTCATTAATGGCTTTTGTTTTTACATCTACTTTGTCTGGAATTGATATAGCTAATCTAGTTTCCATTCTGTGTTCTTAAATTTTAGATAGTCTCATAAAGATAATATATAGCTGGATTTTTATGTTTTGTTTTTGTTTTTTTTTTTTGAGACAGAGTCTCACTGTGTCACCCTTGGTAGAGTGCTGTGGCATCACAGCTCACAGCAACCTCAAACTCTTGGGCTCAAGTGATTCTCTTGCCTCAGCCTCCTGAGTTGCTGGGACTACAAGTGCCCACCACAACACCTGGCTATTTTTTAGTTGCAGTTGTCGTTGTTTAGCAGGCCCAAGCCAGGCTCGAACCCGCCAGCCTCAGTATATGTGGCTGGTGCCCTGCTCACGGGAGCCAAGCCTGAATTTTTATGGTTTTTTTTTTTTCTTCTTACCTTTCTCCTCTTCCTCAGAAATCACAAAAAAAATTTTTAATTAAAAAATTTGTTTTAAAAATTGTTTGATGAGTTTTGTTTGTTCTCATAGAATTTTGTTATTACTTAAATAGTGTTTGTTTAGATTTTTCTACTTGTTTGTAGTTACTTTATATACCATTTTTGGACCTCAGACCTTCCATATGGAGTCACTTTCTTAAAGTAGTTTTTTTAGTGAAGACTTGCTATTAGTAAGTAGGGCCTCTATATAACTCCACATAAAATATATTTGAATGCTATCCTCTGGAGTTATATATGGCCTATTGGTAAATATACTGTTATCCTTCAGTATCCCGGGGGATTGGATTGGTTTCGGATTTCCCCTCACCCCTTGCCAGGAATACCAAAATTGGAGGATGTTCAAATCTCTTATACAAAATGGTGTAGTATTTGCATATAACCTATGTACATTCTCCTATATACTTTAAATCATGTTATGTTACTTGTAATACCTAATACAATGCCTCCACATCATCTCATTACTGTGGATTTGATATAGTACTTGGTGCATGGCAAATTCAAATTCTGCTTTTTGGAACTTTGTGGAATTTTTTTTTTCTGAATATTTTCATCTACAGATAGTTGTATCAACAAATGTGAAGCCCATGGATATGTGGGGATGACTACACTTTGCTTTGATTTATCTGAAAATCTTTTTACTTCATTCTTGCTTTTGAAAGATAGATATGATATATCTGAAATATTTCTAGTTTGGCAGTTATTTTCTCTTAGCACTTGCAGGTACAATTTGTTGTCTTCTGGCTTCAAATCATGTTGATACTGAAAGCCTACTTTCAATCTAATCATTGTTCTTTTGGAAATAATCTGACTTGCCTCTGGCTTCTTTTAAGATCTTCCTGTGATTTTGCTATTTTACAGTTTTGCTACAATGTGTGTATATGTGGATGGATTTCTTTTCTTTTTTATCTTGCTCCAGGGTGTTTCTTGTATTTATAGATTGTCTTCTTTCATCTATCAGAAAATGAGTCATTATCTCTTCAAAAATCACTTGTCCTCAGACCACAGATTTGTTCTATCTTCTATCTCTCTTAATTTTTACTTTTTTTTTTTTTTTACCCCAAATCTTAGTTAAGTGCTGTATAGTAATTATTTTAGCTTCGGACGCCAAGAAGCAAAATCCAAGGATATTATGTAAGTAGTTATACATGTATAAGAGAGAAAACGTCTATCCTGCCTGTTTGCCTGGGGTTAGGCAGTCCTGGCTGGTGGACACACTTTGTGTTCTCTTGCTGAGACATTCCCAGGATGAAACTACTAGCCTGAGGGGAGGATGTGGTGGAATGGTTGGATAAGGATCCAGGATCAGTTTTACTCTGTCCCAGAGACACTGAGATCCCACCATGCTCTTCTTACCTCCAAACTGAGATCTGCGTTTCAGTGCTCAGCAGTTGACAACATCAGAGACCCAACGTTTGGTGGTAGCTAATCTGGGTCCTGGACAGTAGTTCAATATGTCCACTGACCAGGGAGAACAGAGACTGGGAGTGGGGGGATGCCCCAATCTGGTTTCTATGGCTCACAGTGCTAGCCCACTGGACAGTGTACACAGGCTGTACAGAAACAGATAGGGGGCCAGATTTGACCCATAGCCTGCAAATTGCTATTGTACCTCTATTGTAAATAATTTAGATTTATTTTACAATTCAGTAATTCTTTAGCTATGTGGACAGTATGTTTTAAGACACACACACCCATGGATAACTGAAATCACAGACAATACTGAACCCGTTTGCTGTCAGAACGTGTTCCTTGTTCATGCCTTCCACAAATTTGATGCCTTTTTATCTTAACTAAGGACTTAACCACACACTGTGGCTTTAACTTTTGCAGTTTGTGGTGCAACAGCAAAATGATCAAGACTTTCTTTTTCCTTCCCAATTTCATGGGCAAATCTTAGCAACTCAGCATATGATCTTAGCAACCTCAGCATGTGATTTTTTTCTTTCAAGTCAAGAACTTTCACCTTTTCACTTAAAGGAAGCTGTCGTTTTCTGTTGCTGCAAATGAATACCTGCGACTGGGCACTTACTAAAGAAAAGAAATTTATTACTTAACAGTGCTGGAACTGGTAATTCCAAGAGCATGGTGCCAGTGTCTGGTGAAGGCCTTCTTGCTATGTCATATCATGAAGGACCACATGGCAAGGGGGCTCACAAGAGATGGCCAAACTAGCTTTATATAACAGACCCAGGCTCATAATAGCTAAACCACTCCCTCTCGAACGCGTTATCCATTCGTAAAGGCAGAGCCCTTATTACTGAAGGGTACTGAAGAGGTATCACCCCCCCTTCCCCAAGGGTGGTCCTACTTCTGCTTGGGAACCAAATTTCTTTTTATTGATTTTTTTGAGACAGAGTCTCAAGCTGTCGTCCTGGGTAGAGTGCTGTGGCGTCACAGCTCACAGCAATCTCAAACTCTTGGGCTTAAGTGATTCTCTTGCATTAGCCTCCCAAGTAACTGGGACTACAGGTGTCCTCCATAATGCCCAGCTATTTTTGTTGTTGTTGTTGTTACAGTTGTCATTATTTTAGCTGGGCTGGGCTGGGTTCAAACCCGCCAGCCTGGGTGTATGTGGCTGGCGCCCTACCCACGAGCTACTGTCGCCACTCAGAACCAATTTCTAACACATGAACTTTTGATGGACACATTCAAACCAGAGCAGAAGCACTTTATAGTTTATCATTGGCATACCTGAATTGCCACTATTACCATTCTTATACTTTGGGGCCATTATTGAGTAAAATAAGGATTCCTTGAACACAAGTACTGTGATACCATAACAGTTGATCTGATAACCAGGACAGCTACTAAGTGGCTAATGGGTAGGTAATAGTGTGGAGATGCTGGACAGAGGGATGATTCTCATTGCAGAGGGTCCAGAGTAGCATATGGCAAGATTATTCTGAATGGTGTGCAATTTAAAACTTACGAATTATTTATTTTTGGAGTTTTCCATTTAATATTTTTAGATTAGGGTTGACCACAGGTACCTTAAAGTGTGGATAGTGAAACCACAAATAAGACGGGATGGCTGTGTTCTGCTGTTCAGTCTACCCATTTAGTTTAGTTCCAAATGTAAAATTTTTTATTTCTTAGCATCCTGTTTGGTTTTGGGCAGCGCCTGTGTCTCAGTGGGTAGGGCACCGGCCCCATATATTGAGGGTGGCAGGTTCGGATCCAGCCCCAGCCAGCTAAAACAGCAGTGGCAACTGCAACATAAAATAGCTGGTGTTCTGGTGGACATCTGTAGTCCCAGATACTCGGGAGTCTGAGGCAAGAGAATTGCTTAAGCCCAAGAGTTTGAGGTTGCTGTGAGCTGTGACACTACAGCACTCTACCGAGGGAGATATAGATAGTGAAACTGTTTTGAAAAAAATAAAAAAAGGATCCTATTTGTGGTTTTTTTCCTCTAATGTGCTTGGTAGTTTTGAGTTCCTATTTTTCTTTTGTTCAGTTCTTTCATTTAGTTAAATTTTTTTTTTATCTTAATTTTATTTTTTTCTTTTTGAGACAGAGCCTCAAGCTGTCACTCTGGGTGGAGTGCAATGGCATCACAGCTCACAGCAACCTCCAACCCCTAGGCTCAAGCGAGTCGCCTGCCTCCGCCTCCCAAGTAGCTGGGGCTACAGGCACCCGCCACAATGCCCAGCTATTTTTTGGTTGCAGCCGTCATTGTTGTTTGGCGCGCCCAGGCTGGATTCAAATCCACCAGCTCAGGTGTATGTGGCTGGCGCCTTAGCCACTTGAGCCACAGGCACCGAGCCCATTTAGTTAAATATTTTATAAATGGCTATATAGTATGTCCAGTATCTGAAAACCTCCGGGGTTCTAAATGTTTGTTTTTTTGTAGGTTGTTATCAGTGATAGAAATGAGTCATAAAATCTGCTGCTCTATTTAATAGCAGTGACTATTTATAGCATTAACCTCACAGTGATACCAAAGCTACTGCATTCGGGTTTAGGGCACAGCCTTTAGGCTTACAGTTGAAATGGCCTTTGTGGGGTGCTTCCCCCAGGTTCCCAAGCATGGAGTTGGACAGGGCAGGTATTCTGCTCCAATTGTTTGTCCCAAGTCAATCAATTAAAAACTACCCTTATCTCACCTATTTCTGTAGCTTGCTAATAAGAAGATGTTGAAGTTTTTGAGACACAAAGACTTAGGCAGCTTGAAAATGGAAGCAGACACATCTCTTGGGGAAAATTTATGATCTTAGACTCAAACCTGAGAGGAGGTAAATTTCCAATTCTTCTAACGCATCTGTTTGGAGGGCTCTGTATCCCAATATCTTCTTGTATATTTTTTTCCTCTTAGGTCTACAAGGAAGTCTTCACGAGGAGCAGTGAGAACTCAGCGTCGTCGACGTTCTAAGTCTCCGGTCCTTCATCCTCCAAAGTTTATACATTGCAGTACAATAGCATCATCTTCCAGCAGCCAACTCAGACACAGAAGCCAGACTGACTCCCCTGATGGCAGCAGTGGGCTAGGAATTTCAACTCCTAAAGAGTTCAGTGCAGGAGAAAGCTCAACTTCTCTTGATGCTAATCATACGGGGCCAGTCATTGAGCCTTTGAGAACTTCGGTTCCAAGGCTTCCATCAGAGAGTAAGAAAGAAGACTCCTCTGATGCTACCCAAGTCTCCCAAGCAAGTCTCAAAGCCAGTGATCTCTCTGACTTTCGATCTGTTTCCAAGCTAAACCAGGGCAAGCCATGTGCATGCATAGGCAAGGAATGCCAGTGTAAGAGATGGCACGATATGGAGGTCTATTCCTTTTCAGGCCTGCAGAATGTCCCTCCTTTGGCTCCAGAACGAAGATCAACCCTTGAGGACTACTCTCAGTCACTGCACACCCGAACTCTGTCTGGCTCTCCCCGCTCCTGTTCTGAGCAAGCTCGAGTCTATGTGGATGATGTGACCATTGAGGACCTATCAGGCTACATGGAGTATTACTTGTATATTCCCAAGAAAATGTCTCACATGGCAGAAATGATGTACACCTGATAGCAGGAAGCTAATCCATTTGCTTTAAACCAATGAAGGGTTATCAAAGAGATTTAGTTAATGGCAGACCTTGCAGCCACTTTGTGTGAGAAGACATCTTTTTCTGCTCACTGTGCTTGCAATAAAAACTTTTCTTGGCATCTCAGTTAATCTTACCTTCATTCTTTAAACTTGCTCTCTGAGTTCTTACATACCCATCAAGGCAAGCAGATCAAAGAAAATCCCTCTCATTTAGAAATGTCCCTGGGGGATGAAGAAACCATAATTACTCGAGACTGGCAGCAGGGGGTATGTGGTTAAAAGCCTTTGTAAAACTGCATTTTTCAGATCTGTTTAAGATTTGGTAGCCAAGGAAACTCAGATGTGGTTTTGTAACTGTACCTACCGAACATTTGTTGTGCTGTAGTTGCCAGCCCTTAATATTAGAAGTTACAAGACTGTTTTAAACCATCTCTGATTTAACACAAGATTTATTGTATCTATAAAAGTTTTTAATGTTATTGTTAAGCCAGAGGTCTAAAATTTAGATTCAATTTGAATAAACTAGCTGGCCTGCCCTGTATTGTTTGAGAGAATTATTAACCATCAGTAAATAAACCCTTGCTGGTGCTGTTTGTTGCAAGGCATGTTACATGAAGCTTCTCAAGCAGCTTGGAGTTGGCTGCTTCAGTTGGAGGGAGGGCATGTAATATTTGAAACTAGTAAGTATCTTCCTCACCTTTGGCATTTTTATATATGGATTTTTTGTTTGTTTGTTTGAAATTAGTTGTAAGATAGGTCTTAGACCTCAGTTTCAAATGTTCTAGAATGGTTATTATCTCTGAATTTCCCTCTTCATCCCAGCAATCCCCAGAGAGAACTGTGTACGTCTCTGGTCAACCATCTCAAAGTTTCTCTCAAAATTTGGTTTAAAAAAAAAAAAAATCTGTCCTTAGTTTCAACTTGAGGATGAATCCCTGTCTTTTTCAGGTAGCTCTCAAATGAATTTTGTATATGCCACATAGCTTATATTTTAACTTAGACCATTGCATATCCATCAAATGTAATGACAGTGTTTAGCTGTGCTAACAGAATGTTAACAGGAAGTTTGTTTGATTTATATTACAAAATAGGTTTAGAGTGTTTATTAAAACATCCCACTGGCTGTGTGGCTAATTCATGATCATGGGGTATGGGCTTCACAAACAGGTGATTTATCCTTGGGAAAAGTGGTGAAGGTATTTACTAGAAAAGCTCTGACCTTGCTTAAGTAGTAGGGGTCGCCTGCCGGCTATTAGCTTTGTGTAGATTGAGTAGCACACCTGAAGGTTGTGGTTCCAGTGAGGGAGCAAAATGCCCATCACAGCGCTAGATACAGACTTCTTAATAGTAATAGAAAGTACACTGGTATATTTAAGGCAGCCTGCTTTATACTCAAATTTCAGGACCCCAAAGAGGTTTTGTTTGTGTGGTTTCTATCTCAAAATTTATATTAGAAATTAAGAAATTAAAAAAAAATACATTTAAAAAGCAATGCATTATGAGCTTACATAAATAACATTTAAAATGAAAACTTTTCCAAAATAAAAAATATTAGAAGAGTGGCATTGTTCTACATTTTTGCTTAATAAAAGATAGTCTCTAGTCCCAGCTACTTGGGAGGCTGAGGCAAGAGAATCGCCTAAGCCCAGGAGTTGGAGGTTGCTGTGAGCTGTGTGACGCCACAGCACTCTACCCAGGGCAATAAAGTGAGACTGTCTCTACAAAAAAAAGATCATTTCATATATGCTTCTACATTTACTCTCAGAATACCACGCATTTTGTTGTCTCCAGCAAACCCCTGTGTACTAGTGAGAGAATGAGTGTGAAAAAGCCAAATACAGGTTGAGTATCCCTTATAGGAAATTCTTGGGACCAGAAGTATCTCTCAGATCTTGGATTTTTTTTTTTTTTATATTTGTGCTATATACTTAGTGTCAGCATCCCTAGTCCTAAAATTTGAAATATTTCAATATGCATATTCTTTGAGCACTCAAAAGTTTCATATTTTGGGTCAGTGCCTGTGGCTCAGTGAGTAGGGTGCCGGCCCCATATATCAAGGGTGGTGGGTTCAAACCTGGCCCTGGCCAAACTGCAACAAAATACAGCCAGGCGTTGTGGCAGGTGCCTGTAGTCCCAGCTACTTGGGAGGCTGAGGCAAGAGAATCACCTAAGCCCAGGAGTTGGAGGTTGCTGTGAGCTGTGTAATGCCATGGCACTCTACCAAGGGCGATGAAGTGAGATTCTGTCTCTAAAAAAAAAAAAAAAAAGTTTTATATTTTGGATTTTTGGATTAGGAATACTCCACCTGTAATGTCTTAGTACCATAATGTCTTAGTACCATGGTTTTGACCTCTTCAATCCTCCTGAAAGGATTGCAGACCACACTTTGGGAACCACTAATCCAAGCTATTCAAGCTTCTGGTTGTAAAGGTAGGACCTCACCCTCACATTGACAGCTATTGTTTTGCCTTACCCTTTTTATGGAGAGTAGTGAAGTGATTGTCATGATAGTGAGCTGCTTAATTCAAGTTCATCATGTTAAGTGGGTTTAAGGTGTTACTTGAATTAAGATTGGTTCTTAAACCTTTAAGTCCTTTTTGGTTTGCTTTTTAAGCCAGTGGTCAGAGTATTTACTCGATGCTGTTACGTTAACATAGCAGTCACTGGAGAATGAAGAATGATATATACCCTTTTCATACAGGGAATAGGGATCGAAAAGAACAAAGTTCCAGTGTCCTAGTAACTTGTGGATGTGACTTACTAAACTAATCCTTCTGTGATACATCCTGGAAAATGAGTTCCGTTTGTGAATTGAGGGATTGTTTTACTTGATGTTCTGGAAAAGTAGCATCTTGATTTCACATGCCTTCATTTAACAACTCTTCATTGAATAGTCATTCCACAAATATTAAGTGCCTACAAGACACCAGGCATGCTGTACTGGGTGCTGAAACTAGAACAGTAGACAAAACGTTATCATCATCCTTAGTGGAGAGAGATGAGCATATAAGTGGTATGGAGAGAAAGGGTTAGGGCTAGGGTAGGAGTAGGGAGTTGCTGTTTTATTTGGGGTGGTCAGAAGCCTCTGTGATAAGGTGATATTTGAGCTGTAAGGGAGTGAGTGAGTCATGGGGGGCATTTTAGGGGGGAGCATTCTTGGCAGAGGGAATCAATGAATGTGGCTTGAGCAGGTGGGGTCTGGAGGGGGGCAGATTGTGGAGAGCTTGGTAGGCCATTTTCCTACCTTGGTAGGCTTTGGTTCTTAGTCTGAGATAGGGAGCCATTGGGGCATTTGGAGGAGAGGAGAGAAAACATGGTCTGATTTACTTTTTTTTTTTTTTGAGACAGGGTCTCATTTCATCACCCAGGCTAAATGCAGTAGTGTCATCATAATTCACTGCGACCTCAAACTCCTGGGTTCAAGCCATCCTTTTGCTTCAGACTCCTGAGTAGCTGGGATTACAGGCACACATCACCACTCCTGGCTAACAGATTTATGTTTTAAAAGAGCCCTCCTATAAGCAGACTAAGGGAAGGCAAGCGGGGCAGTTAGGAGGCTATGCAGGAAATCAAATAATGGCAGAAAACAGAGCAGGAAACAGTATGTTCTAGAATTATTTGAAGGTGTTTGCTATTGGGCTGGATACAAGGCATGAGAGAGAGACAGAAATTAAGGATGACTGCAAAGGTTTTAATAAATGGAGGTCATGTGGAGGAACAGATTCAGAAGGGGAAATTGGGAGTTCGGTTTGTTCTTGTCAAAGCTGAGGTGCTTAGGAGCTATATAGAAATGTGAGTAGGTGGTTGGATAAATGAAGATCAGGCTGGAGATGCAAATTTAAGAGTCCTCAGTGTATTGATGTTATTTCAAGCCATGTGATTGGAGGCGATCCCCTAGAAAATGGATGTAGAGAAAGAAGTTGGAGGACTAAGCTCTGGGACATTCCCAGGGTACAGAGGTCAGAGGAGTAAGGAACCAGTAAGTCAGAAGCAGAACCAAGAGGATTCTAGAAGTCAATTGAAACAGCATTTTAAGAAGGGAGTCACCAGCTGCCAACTGCCACTAAGAAAAAGCTGAGGACACCCGTGTGTGCAGGCCCCCAGTATACAAAGATGCACCAGGGCATCTGCCATATATATGTGCTTATGTATGTTTTTTGGAAAGAAGAGCTCTTGCTCTTCTCAACTCACAGTTTGGGGGGAGCAACCAGCATGTGGGAAGGGCACCTGACCCAGCCAGGAATCTTATCTGGAAAGTTCCTGAGCAGGGAGGATTCCTCAGCTGAGCCCTCAGGAGCTGAGAAGAACTCTCACTGTCTTTCTGGATTTTCGGTTCTGCCACTAGGATCCCGGAGAAGCAACCAAGCTTGATAAGTTGAGAAGATAATAGGGGAAGGACATGACCAAGGAACAGGGTGTGAGAAAAGACCCGGGAAGAAGAAAGAATGGGATAGCTACCTTTAAAAACAGTTTAAAATTCATTTCAAATGTAAGTAAATTCCAACTTGGTTTGACAAGTTGGATTTCCCAAGGGAAATCTGTTGTAATGCACATATGGCCTCAAGAGGGCTCCCTTTTCCTACAGTGCACTGGTGGAAAGGGTGGGACAAAAAGAGGCAGTTTGTTAGAGCAGGTAGGAAAGTACCAAATTTGGCAAAGAATGTCGCCCAAACTTTTACAAAGTCAGAGTATCCCTCTCCCAATAACTTAGCTTATCAGTCTACAGAAAAGATAAACCACAGGGTAATATTGCGTAAATGCGTGTTGAGAAGGGTAGAGTGCTTCAGTATTAATATATTGAGTAGGAGAGGTTCTCTCTCCTGTCTTTGGAGAATATCTTATTAAGCAAGGTGGTTTGGAAAAAATTTTGTGATGTGAGAAGAGCTAACAATCATTAGGTATTTAGTGCGTTCTAAGCCTTTCAATACTGTTAACTCAGGTAATCCTCACCCACCCATATAAGGTAGATGCTACTGTTCTTCATACCACTAACTCTCTGAGGGACTTTCACAGATGAGAAACTTGCAACTTCAAGAAATTAACAATTGGCCCAAGGTCACACAGCTTGTGGGGGATAAAACTAGGATCTGGGCTCAGCCCCTGTAGCTCAAACCGCTAAGGCTCCAGCCACATACACCAGGGCTGGTGGGTTCAAATCCAGCCTGGGCCTGCCAAACAACAATGACAACTACAACCAAAAAATAGCCAGACGTTGTGGCGGGCACCTGTGGTCCCGGCTGCTTGGGAGGCTGAGGCAAGAGAATCGCTTAAGCCCAGAGTTGGAGGTTGCTGTGGGCAGTGATGCCACAGCACT
>NW_003852418.1:6552086-6583247 GCF_000181295.1 Otolemur garnettii | reverse complement strand
ACATATCTAACTCCAAAACTATTCATCCCATACACCCAACAGTTAAGTAAAAGAATTCATGAATTTATACATGTCATTAATAAGCAGTTTCTTAATGTGAAGACTTCAGTGGTTTTTAATTAGGGATGAGAATCAGATTTATCTGAAGAGTCTTGTAAAACAAGGCGACTGCCCAAGTCTTCTCCCAGGACAATCGAATCCTGTAGGTCTTGGGTAGGCCTTTGGAATCTGTTTATGTCTTTAAGTTCTTTAGCTGACTCTTCTGTGCTCCCACCCTTGGTGGAGAACCATCATAGGTAGCTTCTACAGATGAACAGTAGATATATTTATGTAGATGGAACAGCTTAGTAGGACACTTAGCCTGAGAACAGGCATTAATGGTAGGGGGTATTGGATGCAGGTGACTTGAATTTCTCTGGCTTCTAGTCTGCAATGCTCTTTCCTCTTTCCTTGACAGCAGAGCTGGAAAGAAACTCATGATTCTTCAAAGATGGTGGCCAGAGGAGGTAAAGCAGAATGCTCTGGGGGTAGTGTCAAGGTGTTAGAAGAGAATTGTGCAAACAAGTGGTCAGTCGACCTGGCCAAGGTCTGAGTCCAACTCTCCAGACCATAGTCTCTATCCACTATTTGCTGCCTGTCAGCCTGGCAAATAGACAGTGACAGTGAACTTAAGAGGCTGGATGTTTGTACCTGGTAGCAAAATGTAGACACAGAAGGGACTCTCTAAGGTCAGGGGCTGTGAACAATGTCAGGATCAAGTCATGAGAACAAGTAATCAGCTGGGAAGAAAGGACAGAACATTTTTTACCCATTTTTGAAATAAGAACAAAACTTTTCAGGGACTTTTAAGTGGCTTAAATCGTCATGGGGCTTGGAAACATGTCAGATAAATTTAAAGGCAGATAATAGTCTAATTTTCTTTACTGCCTTTGATGCTTGATTTTTGGTGATCACTCCCATTTCTCACCACCATACTCACACTCCCTTCCAGCTTCCTATTCTTGATGGCTTTTACCTTTCCCAGAGTCTCTCTACACTCCTGCTACCCCTGGCTCAGCTGAGATTTACAGTCATTAGCACAGGCACCAACTTCTTCTCGTGGGGACTTATTTTTTCTTTTTACTTGAGTTTGGTGGGAACCTGAGTGCTGGGAATCCACCCAGGACCTTTGCTCTTGACCCCACCCTAAGAACTTTCTGAAGTCTGGCCCCATAGGCTCATAAGGACACTAGAGCAAGAGAGAGTTTGGAAAGGAAATTAAAAAAGAATTGTGATCCTTGAGTATTCCTCCGAGGACCTCTTCCAACACAGCCCACAAGGAGGGCAGGCTTCTCTCTGTCCAGAAGGTTCTCCCAACGTTCCTGAGGTGGAGGGAATTTGGGATTGTGTGTGAGCACAGGATTCAGATTTGCTGTATCTTCCAGACTATTTCCAGAACTCTTTTTTTTTTTTCTGAGTTTCCTCCTTTGCCTTCAAAAGCACATGTGAAACTGTTCCGTTCCTTTCTCTTTAGGTCACCAGATTCCTTGATGGGGCTGGCAATGGCACTGTAGCCCCAGGTCCTGTTGGGGCATGTGAGTGGTGGTGGGGCTGAGAGTTGCCAGCCTTTACGCTCTGGGGGATTTTAAGTGTTCCAGGACTGGGTGTTCTCCGAGTCTTCCCCTCTCCTCCCTCTGCGGACTCCCGTGCCCTCCCTGCATGCAAACCCGGAGACCCAGGGTGCAAGGGAGCTCTCACCCCTGGGAAGAACAGATACCGAGTCCCAGGGGCTGCCTGTGCTTAGCCCTCAACCTCCTTCCTCATCTCTCCAGCCGGCACGGGACAGCAGCACCGCCCGATTTGAAATACCCCTCCTTAGCTCTTTGAAGGAGGCAGGGCTGGCCTGGGGGTTATTTTGGGAGCAGCTTCTGAGATCCAATGGCCTTGTTAGGGCAACACTGACCTTTCCGTCCTGGGAGGAGGGCAGGATTGGGGAAAGGGGCGGGGCAGCGGCGGAGCCACAGACAGGCCCGCACACCCACCGCTGCCGAGAAGGGGGCCAGCCTCGGGCGGGGTCCACCAGGGGATCTTCCCCCTTTGAAGCGGCTGGGACCCCCTCCACACCACCCGTTTACGGTGCCGTTTAAAGGGATCACACAGTTTTCCCCTGGACTCCATGGAAGCCAGACGCCGGACACTTTGCAGGGACTTGGAGTCTTTCCTTCCCGCCCCCTTCGCCGTGGGACGCCTTGTTCGGGCTGACTGAAGGGGGCTCCCGGGCATGGCTCTGACCAGCCACCCCGGTGCTGACTCGGCTCCTGGGCTTGGTCAGCCTTTGCTGGCATCCTGCTCCCGGCGTCCCGGGGCGCGGTGCTGA
This sequence comes from Otolemur garnettii, assembly GCF_000181295.1. NCBI lineage: Eukaryota > Metazoa > Chordata > Mammalia > Primates > Galagidae > Otolemur > Otolemur garnettii. The sequence goes on along the minus strand of NW_003852418.1, from coordinate 6,580,891 downwards.
GTCTGGGGGCCCAGCCCGGAGGCGCCCTCTGCACCCAAGCTGGAGGACCGGGAGGCTGTCGGGGGCTATGATGAGATGAGCGGGGGCCGCTTCGACTTTGACGATGGTGGGGCGTACTGCGGGGGCTGGGAGGGGGGCAAGGCCCACGGTCACGGACTCTGCACCGGCCCCAAGGGCCAGGGCGAATACTCGGGCTCCTGGAACTTTGGCTTTGAAGTGGCAGGCGTCTACACCTGGCCCAGCGGAAACACCTTCGAGGGCTACTGGAGCCAAGGCAAACGGCATGGGCTGGGCATAGAGACCAAGGGGCGCTGGCTCTACAAGGGCGAGTGGACACACGGCTTCAAGGGACGCTATGGGGTCCGCCAGAGCACCAGCAGCGGCGCCAAGTATGAGGGCACTTGGAACAACGGCCTGCAAGACGGCTATGGCACCGAGACCTACGCAGACGGAGGTGAGCCCAGCCTGGGGCCTGCGGAGCCGGGGGGTGGTGGGGAAGGAATAGGGAGGGTGGGGAGCATTGCTGGAGGCAGGAGGGGTGAGGGGCAGTTGGCACATTCATGGACTAGGGTGTGATTTGCTGTGTGGCTACCGACAAGCTGTTCTACCTCTCTGAACATCCATTTTCTTATCGTAAAGTTGAGGCCAATAAAGAGGTTATTGAGAGGATTAGCAGGAGTGCTTGATACAAGGCCTGCCATATACAAGGCCTGCACACTCAACACATGCTCAATAAAATGTAACTACTCCTGTTTGCATGTTGGAGACACAAACACCACGGAATAGGCTGTAGCTTATGCTCTGGCAGCATTGGGGTCTAGTTTCAAGCAATAGGTCGTGAAGAGTGTTCATTCATCCACCCACCCACTCATCTACCTCTCCACCAACCTATCTACTCACCTACCCACCCATCCATCTATCCACATACCTACCCACCCACCCACCCATCCGCTTATCTATTCACCATCCATTCATGCCTTCATTCATTCAATAAATATTTCTGTGGTGCCTCCTATTAGTCAGGCATTGAACAAAAGATTAGATATAAAAAGGGAATAAGACACACACAGTCCCTGGCTTCAGTGATAGATAGGCGTGCAGTTATACACATTATACCCACATATGTATAGTGCTGTGGCAGGAAGGAGCATTTGGATTTGAGGATGTCAGGGAATGCTTTGGTGGAGGTGACCCTTGAGCTCGATCTTGGTGGGAAAGTTGCATTGGTGAGGCCAGGATTGGGGAACCATCCCCCCAGAGAGAGGTGTGTGTATAAAGGCTCAGAAACATGAGAGTAATTAGTGGGTTAAGGACATGGAGAGGAGTTCTTTGTGGCAAAAGAGCCCTGTGCTGTGACAGAGCAGATGTCATTATCTCATCCATTGTGTGTACCTTTGGACATATCATTTATCTGGGCCTCAGTTTCCTCATCCATAAAATAGGATGCTTTATAATATTGGTAGTGCTCAAAATGTGGTCATGGACAGGCCAGTTAGAAATGTAAATTCAGGGGCCACACCTACATCTTCTAAATCAGTCTCTGAGTGTGGGCCTAGAAAACTGTTTGAATGAGCTTGTCAGGCAGTTTTTTTTTAATACATGTTAAAATTTTAAAAGTATGATGGCTCATGCCTGTAATCCTATCATTCTGGGAGGTCGAGGCAAGTAGATTGTCTAAGCTTAGGAGTTCAAGATGAGCCTTAGCAAGAGTGAGACCCCGTCTCTAAAAATAGCCAGGCCTTTCGGCTGGTGCCTGTAGTCCCAGCTGCTTGGGAGGCTGAGGCAAGAGAATTGCTTGAGGTTATGTGAGCTGAGGCACCACGGCACTCTACCTAGGGTGACAAAGTGAAACTCTATCTCAAAAAAATTTAAAAAAAGAGAAAGAAAGTGTTGCTTTAAATTAGGGGCTAGAAAACTGTAAACCATCAGCCAAACTGGCCTGCTGCCTGTTCTGTACCACTTATGAGCTGAGAGTGGTTTTATATTTTTAAATGTTTGAAGAAAATCAAAGGAAGAACAGTATTTTGTGACACATGAAATTATACAGGACCCCCCCCCACATAGTAGCCTCAATTTTGTCTTCTTTTGTCCCACAAATCTTTTTTTTTTAATTGAATGATAACTATGTACATTAATGCACTTCTGGGGTACAGTGTGGGGTTTTCACACACAATCCAAAACACTTCTATCAAACTGGTTAACATAGCCTTCATGTCATTTTCTTGGTTATTATTTTAAAACGTTCACATTCTACTCTTAGAAAGATTCACTTATACCCTAGTAAGATAAATGTCAGAAGTGATCCGTCTAATCCCCCTCCCTCTACCCATTCCCCCCTCACAAATCTTAAAATATTTACTACCTGACTCTTTACAGAAAAAAAAGTTGGCTGGCTCCCACTTTAAATGGTCCTTCAGCTTCCTCTGACTCAGGATAATTCTGTGACGTCTTCCCAATGTGTGGCACTGGGAAGAGGAACTGACACAGATAAAATCAGCTAATTAAAAAAATATCTGGCATTTGAAGGCATGTGTGGGATATTATATTTGTTACTAGTCTCCCCTCTTTATAACTGAGGACAGCAAGTGGATAGTGTGGGAGTGTGCTGAGGGTGAGGCTGGGGACAAGGCAGGTGTGGCAGGAGGAGGCAGCAGCTACCTTGGGAGTGCAAGGTTTGCTGACACTGAGGCCCTTGCACCCACCAAGAGCGGCTGCAGGTGCAGGACAGGTTCGTATCTGAGCTCCCAGTTGGTAGGTGTCTGGGTGAGGGCTTGGCCTCAAATGTGTCTGGATGTTAATAAGGTGTGTCCCTGCAGCTGTGGCCACTACATAGCACTGGCTGGAAGGGAAGAGTGCCGAGGACAAGTTCTGGCTCTGCCACTTGCTAGTTTGGTGACTTTGACCCATTCACTGAGCCCCTCCAATTCAGTGCAGTTCATTTCACCAGATGTTTATGCTGGGTAGTGAGCTAGGCACTGGGGACACAGCAGAGAGCAAGCCTCTGTTTCTCTGCCTGTAAAATGGAGATGATCCTTGGGTGTTCACATGGCATCAGTTACCCGTAGCAGGTGGTATGCTGTAGGCATGTGCCAATGTCCCTTCCCTTCCCTCTGTCTCCAAAATAAGGGGTGTGTGTGTGTTGGGGGTCTGGATGTAAGTCACAGGGACCCATATTTCCCATATTTGAGAAGAAATGGGAAACCATGAGTTGTTCTCCCAATATGTCTAAAAGGAGGGAGGAAAACCTTTCATTCCATTCATTCATTCACCCAACCAATATTACTGAGCACCTGCTCTGTTCCAGGCACTATTTCATGGCATTTCATTCCTACCCCCACATCTAAGGATGGGGGCATTGAGCAAGACAAGATCCTCAAGGAACTCTCTGTTTAGTGGAGAAGACAGAAATAAATCAGGAAAAAAGCCCATATGTAGTGACCTGAACAGAGAGGGAAGAGGGTGATGTTTTCAGAAGCAGGATGAGGAGGCCTAGAAAGGAGGTAAAGATTTTCAGGCAGAAGCAAATGTCAATGCAAAGGCCCTGAGGCAGGGCTGGGCATGGCATCTTTGAGGAATGGCAAGAAGGCCAGGGTGGTAGGAACAGAGTGAATGAAGGGTACAGGCAAGAGTGGACATTGCTATCATGGGCATGGACTGGGTCACCAAGGCTTTGTAGGCCCTGGGTTTGTCCCAGGTGTTCCTAGGAACTCTCCAGGACAGGTAGCCAGAATACCTGCTGCTCTGGTTTGTTGGAAGCCTGTGCCTCAGACTTCTGGATGAGGGATGGCCCCACATCCCAGGGCCCTGGAAACCTCACAGAGTCTCTCTCCAGAGCTACACATGAAGTGTAACTCTCCAAAATTAGATGTGGCCAGTGCTTTGGAAAATCTCTTTAATCAACCTGTCATCGGTCCCCTGAGGGTTTGTTAGGGATCTACCCTATGCTCTTTCCCCTCTGGATAGCACTGAGTGAACGTGGATAAATAAGATCCCATGATTAGGAGCAGCTGGGAGTCAGGTAGCCCTGTGTTATTGCTCTGGCCTGACCATGTGATTGCATCTCTTTGATCCTTAATTTCCTCATCCATAAAATGGACCCATCCTAATCTCTCAAAAGGTTTCTCATCTTAGTAAATGATAGTTGCTGTTCGTGATTATTAACTATTGTTAGTTCATCCAATAAATACTTCTGGAGTGATTATAATGAAGCCAGCACTAGCTACACTAGGGGTGTAGCAATGCACAGACTGGAAGAGCGCCCTACCTTCACAGAGAATCTAACAGAAATGGCACTGCAGGACAGTGTTGGGTGCTAGGCAGGGGCAGACGGGGGACTAAGGGAGCAAAACGTGGGCAACCAGTTGAGAATTAGGTGTTCAAAGAGGCTTCCTGAAGTGTGTGGGGTGCTGAGCTCTGAAAGTAGGTGCAAAAGTTATCAGGTGACAAGGATGGAGGATGGTACTCCAGGTGGAGAGAAAACTCCGGTGGAGAGGTAGAAAGTCCAACACTTGCCGTCCAGCCAGGAGAGAAAGCTGAAACTTGCATCTTATTCTCCCACCTTTTCTTGCAGTCAAATTCTACTCTAAACCAAAGAAAACAGAGGTTTTCCAACATAAGGGATGGTGAAATCAATTTAGTGGGTCATGACCTGCACTTTTCAAAATTAAAGAATTAGAACAGAATAGAATAGAATAGAGTACAGTAGAGTAATGTAGAATAGAATAGAATACAGTAGAGTACAGTAGCATAGGGTAGCATAGAATAGAATAGAATAGAATAGGATAGGATAGGATAGGCTTGGCACCTGTAGCTCAGTGGTTAGGGCGCTGGCCACATACACTGAGGCTGGAGTGTTGGAACCTGGCCTGGGCCAGCTAAAAACAACCATGACAACTGCAACAAAAAAATAACTAGGCATTGTGGCGGGCACCTGTAGTCCCAGCTACTTGGGAGGCTGACGCAAGAGAATCACTTAAGCCCAAGAGTTGGAGGTTGCTGTGAGCTGTGAAGACACAGTACCAAGGGTGACATAATGAGATTCTGTCTCAGAAAAAAAAAAAAAAAAAAAAGAACAGAATAGAAAATAACAGGGTATTTCACAGAGACAAAGTATTATTTTCTGAAATGATTGTTCAACTCAGGAAGATAACCCATGTGTGTTTTAAATGTCTGTATTTATGTGTATGCTGTGATGTTAAATGTATTTCTTACCTCAGATCATGGCAGATTAAGTTTGAAAATCACTGTTCTAAGGTGACCACGCCTGGCATCTCCTTCAAAGCTCCTGTCAATCCCACCCCCACAGACCCTCCCTGTCCTGCAGGCTGTTGTAAGCTTCTTGGCACCCCTCCCCCTCCTATAGCCCTCATTCCTCCCCTGGCCATATATAGCAAAGCTAAAAATAGCTGCTGACTTAAAGGCAGGCACACACCCCAGCCCTGAAGGAGTGAGTGCTGCTAGGCCACCTGGCCGTCCCAGAGGGACTCCAGCACTCCCAGGGCCATTGGTGTACCTTCCTGGCTGAGGTTCCTGACCTGGGGTCCCTGCCTTGGCCTCGGAGGCCCGTGAATGCGCTGAGACTTCAGGCAGGATGTGCACTCTGTGCACGGACTCTGTTTTTCTGGGAGATGTTTCATTCGATGGTCAAAGTAATCTAGTGCTCAAGTAAGTTCCAGAACCATGGATTCGTTTAATAATCCATTGCCCAAAAGGTGCAGTGGAAAAACCAGGCCTGAGGTTGACTTTTTTCCATAAAGCCAATGATGATATCGTTAACATGTGTGGAGTGCTTACTATGTGCCGGGCGCTGTTCTTGGCACTTGATGTCTTGTGTTATTTCAACCTTCACCATAACCTTATGGGAAAATTTTCTGATTCCTCCTGTTTTTCAGATGAGGAAACTGAGACAGCGATCTTATAAATATTTTGCACAAGCTCCTCTAGCTAATAAGAGGCAGCGATGGAATTTGATGATAAGGGATAATTAAATATTTTGTAGTCCTAGTATATATTTTTAATAAATGATAAATAATGATACAAAATAATCCAAAATAATCCGGACTTGCTGAGTAATTTGTGGGATCCGGTGCAAAATGAAAACCAAGGGACCCTCTTTAAAATCATTAAGAATTTCAAGGCGGTTCGGCCTGAGCAAGAGTGAGGCCTCATCTCTAGTAAAAAAAATATAGAAAAAGTACCTGGGCATTGTGACAGGCACCTGTAGCCCCAGCTACTCGGGAAGCTTAAGGCATGGAGGATCTCGTGAGCCCAGTTTGAGGTTGCTGTGAGCTAGGATGATGCCACGGCACTCTACCTAGGGCCACAAAGTGAGAATCTGTCTCAAAATAATAATAATAATAACCCAAGCACAGGAACCTTCTAATTGCCAGGCCCCATTCAGCTACTTAGTTTCAACACCCATGAAGCCGGCCTTGACAATAGTCGTAACTGCATCTACCATTTACTGAGTCTTTATTGAGTGCCAGGCTCTGTGCTAAGAACCTGACAAGCATTGTATTAGGTTTCTTAATGACTCTCTTATCTGCTACACTAATGCCTTTCCAACTTTTATGATTACAACTTGACTATAACATATGTATTTCACACTGGAATTCTATACCTACACAGATCTACAGACAGGTAAAACTGAAATAAGCCATCACAAAACAATATTTCCCTTCCTATAGGCAGCGCTTGCTGTCTTCACTTTTATTCCATCTTGTGGCCAGAATGAAATAATGCCCTGGTACGGGGAAGCGCTGACGTTTGGCGTGTGGCAGTGCTTTCATCATTGTGATTCCATGCTGAAAAGATGACGCTTTTGTATTTAACCATGGTAATTGGGTCAAAAACCCAAGCTTCTGTTCTCTGGAGTCAGTTTCCTTTCTCCTGTTCAAAGCTGATGACTTAAGTTCATTTTAGTCCATGGAACTAGTGATCTTGCCAGAATAGAGGACCGAGCAGTAGTACCTGGTGTCACATTCTCTGGGCTTGGGAGATGTGTTCCTTGCATCCTTGCAGAGAAAAGCTTGAAGGAACTTCATCTCTATATTTATTTATTTGTTTGCTTCCCCCCAAAATATCTTTGCTATTGATTTATTTGTCTATCTTTATGCCAATGTTAAAACGCTGCCTTGGTTACCATAGTTTTATATTATATTATCTTAAAATCAGATAGGATAAATCATCCAACTTTGTTCTTCTTATTCAAGACTGGATTAGTATAGGTCATTTCTATTGCTGTATACATTATAAAAACGTATGCAGCTTGTTGGTTGATTAAAAAAGCCTTCGGGGATTCTGATTTAGACTGTATTAGATCTATTGACCATGTCGAGAAAATGGACATCTTAGCGGAGTGAGTCTTCCAGCCCACGAACATGGGAGATATATATATATATATATATATGTATATATATAATCCCTATTTAGGTCTTTATGTCACTCAGCAATGTTTTGAAGTTTTCAATGTCTTGCACATCTTTTGTTAATTTTATCCCTAAGTATTTTTGGCTTTTTTATGATATTGCAAATGGCATTTACATTTTTATTTTTTTCAGTTATTCATTTCTTCATTTTTTCAGTTATTCAGTTTTTCTTAGAATCCTTTTTTACCTTGCTAAATTATTGACTTAGAACCTTACAAGCATTGAAGGTTCTTAGAATCCTTTTTTACCTTGCTAAATTAATGTCTTAGTTTTTTTTTTTTTTTCTTTTGAGACCGAGTTTAACTCTGTTGCCCTGCTAGAGTGTCATGGCATCATAGGTCATAGTAACCTCCAACTCTTGGGCACAAGTGATCCTCTTGCCTCAGTTTTTCATTTTTAGTAGAGACGGGATCTTGCCCTTGCTCAGGCTGGTCTTTAACTCGTGAGTTTAAGCGGTCCTCCTGCCTCAGCCTCCCAGAGTGCCAGGATTACTGTCGTGAGCCACTGCACCCAGCCTAATGTCTTGGTTCTAAGTAAAGTTTTTTGTTTTTGATTTAAAAGGAGCATTATTTTTAATTTAAAATTCATTGATTGCCATTAAAAAAATCAAATGTAGAGGTCCTAAGACAATCTGATATCACTAAACGGGAGATGTGGTGCTTAAGGACTTCAGAGTAGTCAGGACAGGGCTCAGGTCCCAGCTGAGCCAGTTCTTAACGGTGTGAGCCTGGACATGCCATGGAGCTTCTCTGAGTTTCCGCTTCTTGTTTCCATTGGGGATATTCAAATCTCCCTCAAAATATGGGTTGGGACAATGAAATGAAATATACGTATAAAGCACTTGGCAGAATGCCTGGCACATAGAAAATGCTAAACTATATGTTCTTCTTATATTCATACTCCAAAGGGTGAATTAATTCTGATGCCCTGAACCATAAGTTTCCTGTCTTTGGGAGAATATATGAACACAAAAACTGGTTTTTGGCTTGGGAGCAGTTAAGATGACAAGACTTTGATTTGCTTAGTCCTGCTAATATCGATGGAATGCATGCCAGGCAGGATTCCATTTCGAATGTAGAATCAGCATAATTTAACCCCATCTTGAAAATCTCATGTCCCAGTTCACAGCCAGGGGTCAGCGTGACAGCCAGCTGAACTCGGCAGCTTCTTGGCATGATCCAGAGACCCCAGGGGAGCATAGCAGACCCTCAGCAAGGCAGGAAAGCAGACATAATTAGTCTTTCCTCTCCGTGGCCTTGTTCTCAGTGATTCACGTGTCCAGTTGGCCAAATCTCTGCAGACATGCCCCTCTCCAAGGCCAAACCTTTGGGATCCCTTGAGCTTGCTTGTTTCCAGGGCCTACTAATTCCTCGCCCCTAGCAGCTGTTCCCAGGACCAGGCCTTGCCAGCCACACCCTTGTGAGGAATGTTGAGTCTCATTTTCTGAGGACCCTGGCTAATGAGGGTGGAGTGCAGGGTGCGGGGGACATAGATGTTTCCTGTCTTGTACTAGAGGGCTGTCCTGGTTCTCTCTCATCCCTTTCCCAAACCAGAAGTAGGGAGGTAGGCGGCTGGGTCTGGTCCTCTCACCTGCTATGTAACTTCCACTCCCTTTTCTGTTTAGAGGGTAGTTGAAGAGCATTGACTGACACAGACCCAGGCCTGGCAGAACCCACAGAGCAATCCAGGGCCAGTAGGACCGTTAGACTGTCCCCCTCCAGGCCACCTGTGAGCACCCGTGCCTGGAGGCCTTCACACTTGTGCTGGTTGACTATCATTATGGACAGTGTGGAGTGGGGGCCACACACCAAGACCCAAGGCCTCCGTGAAACCTGGTTGGCTTGTATCATGTTTCTATTGCTTTTATTTTTAATTAAATTGGAATCCTTTATGGATACCTTCTTACCAAAGTGATCAAATTTCACATCATCAGTGACCAGACAAACTGACAGCATATGCCCGTGATGGGATGTGCAGAGAAGAACACATCATTTATACAATCTTCCTGCCAGGAGGCTGTAGGGAGAGGGTAGTTCATGCAGGGCCTCATGGGCCATTGGAAGATTTGGGCTTTTATGCTGAGAAAAATGGGGAGCACAAAAGTGACAGGATCTGAATTCTTTAGCTACTATTTTAAGAAAAGACTGTCCGGAGCCGGGGTTAAGGGGAGGCAGTATTGTGAGTTAGTGAGTTTATTGCAATAACACGGATGAGAGAGGATGGTGGCTGAGAACATCATCTTGTAGCAGCCCAGGTGGCGAGCTGTGGTACTCTGAAGGAAGAGCTGCTAGGTTTTGTGGGGAGGAGTGAGAGAAAGAAGACTCAAGGGGGTCCCCAGGCATTACCATGAACTGAGATGGGGTGAGGGTATGTTAGGGAAACTTGGGGGTTCAGTGTTGGACAGTATGGGTGAGAGAGGTCTGTTAGACATGCCATGGGCACGTGGGTTGTGGGCAGGCCTGTGCACAGGCAGGATGGGTCTCCTTTTGAACCCAGGCCCTCTGCACATGGCCCCTTCTCCTCCTGCACACTCAATGGCTTCTGGTTTCCCAGGCCTTCAAGAGTGCTGAGCTGACCCAGGGCCTGGCAAAGGGGCTCTCACCCAGGCCACAAGCCTCAGGCCTCAGGCTGTCAGCACCCAGGCGATGTCACCTGGCTAATCCTCTGCTTCTTGTATGAGCTGTGGGGCACCATCTGTGGCAGCAGCCTCTGGGGGTGGGAGTGAAGGACCCCTGCAGGTGAAGGGACTTGTCATCCACCCACTGCAACTGGGCCCTGCCCCCAGGAGCTGTCACAAATGCTGCCAGCTCCTCTGCTTTTGGTTGTCTGCTGGTGATCCCAGGAAACCAGAGACTGGGGAGATTTGATGGACAGCAGCATTTGGAAGCCATGGGAAGAGACTTTGCTGCCAGCTTTGCAGGCGAGCCAGAGAGCAAGGCCTGGGATTGCTAAGGGGAAAATGTAATGCAACCTAAACGCTCACCAAAGGGACTTAAGTTAATTCATGAGACCATGTGATAAAGTACAGAAGCCATGTAAAAAGACAGTATACTCAGATGGAAAGGAATCTCGGCATTCTAAATGAACAAAATCCATTTGACAAATATTTATTGAGTGCCTACTACGTGCTAGGTAGTGTTCTAAGAGATGGAGGTGGTGGTAATGGAAACAGTGAACTTTTTCATCTATATGGATATACTCATAAATGAATAGGCGAAGGTCTGGAAGGACCTAAAGTGTTAACAGAGGTCACCTCTAGGGAGACGACACTACAGAGATCCTTTATTTTATGTATTTCTCTGTAAAAGCACGATGACTTTTATAATTTTTGAAAAGTATTGCCTTCCTAACACACAAGCAATATTTACATGTAGACACGATAAGAAGCCTTCAGGGTGCCAAAGGGATCCAGAAGGGGTTAAGCAGAGTTCTCCAGAATCTGGGCTCAGAATCATCCCAGATGGTCCTCCTTTTCTCCTCCTCACTCTGGGGTATTCAGCTCTTCAAGGCAAGGCAGGGTTGAAAGGGCAATTGAGGCAAGAGATCTGTTTTTAGTCCCAGCTGAGCTACTGCCTGGCTGTGTGGCCTTGGCCAGGTCCCTCTCTCAAACTAAGCCTTATATAATGAAGAAGTAGGACCCCATTTACCCCTAAATGTGAGAGTTTTCCAGTTTTCTTTCATATGCAATGCTAGTTAATTGGCTGTGGCTATCTACAGAGGTAGTGAGGCCATATGGGGATTCAGCATCAAGATCTATTAGCAATGTCTGCTTTGGATATAGGATGGGGAAAATGTGGTGAGGTGTCCACATAGTAACAGATTACTGATTGCCTAGGCCTAGATGGTCTTTAAGTTCTACTTCAGCTGTGACCTCCTCAGGACTGAGATATTGTCTCTTACCAGAGTTGAGATTGTCTATGACTATGTTGCACATTTGCAGAGATCAGGAATCTGATAGTTCATATTAAATGTAGGGCACCGGTGCCAGCTCCTATGGATCATGAAAGAAATTGGCTAGTGCTTCAAATCAAGGTTGGCTGCTTTGTTTTTCCTGAAAAGCTAGTTTACCAGTAGTCCTCTGAATATTGTGTTAATATGAAATGCCTTCTTTCCTTCTCACGCAAATTTAGGGTGACCAACTATCTCAGTTTGCTTAGAACTGTCCTGGTAGTTCAGGAGTAGACAGAAATCCCACATCTTGGGAAACCCTTCAGTCTCAGGCAAACTGGTATGACTGGTCACCCCACAGTCTTTTTCCTTGAAGCAAAGGGAGCCAACATTTTGCTGAGAGCCTGACATCTCTGCTAGACAACCCATGTAATCCTCGCAGCAACCATATAAGGTAAACTTGCTATGCTTACTTTACTGAGAGGAGATGGACTCACACAGAACTTGACCAGGGCTGGGTGCTCGTTAATTCATTTGACAGCGTCTGCTGAATGCCCTTGATGTGACAGTCATTGCACTGAGTTCAGGGAAGGCTGTGGTGATCAAGACAGACTTGGTCTCTGTCCTCAGGAGCCTGCATTCTAACAGCAGAGACTGAGTCTAACAGATGCCTAATTACACAGTGAGAACTCATGGGACGAGTAGACCAGATAACCAGAGAAGTTTTCCCTGAGGAAGTGATGTCTGAGCTGAGATCTGCAGGATGGATAGGGGTTAACCTGGTGACCACAAGGTGGGGAGGCAGAAGGGACTGCAAATGCACATGCTTGGAGATAGACTCTAAGCATGTCATGTTCCAGAAAAGTCCTGAACACAGAGATGGAAGAGGAGTGGGGTTGGCAAGGCTGGGGAGGTTGTCATGAGGGCTTTGGGAGGTCACAGTGAGGAGTCTGCACTTCATCCTTCTGATAAATTCTGGGGTACAGCCTGAAACACTCCTCAGGACCAAGGGCCTTAATCCCCCAGATGCCAGGGGTGTCAGCTGCTGGCTTTTCCTAGCTGGGCACTGCCCTCCCTTGAAAGGGGTTGTCCCAGCCATTGCCAATGATTGTTCACAATAGGAATATAAAGACCTGGCCTCCCTGCTTCAGTTTTGGGCAACCCAGAAGAGTTATTCTAGCTCAAGAGATTCCCTTGGGATCAGTTGGAGATTCTGCTGCAGATGTTCAACTTCTGCCACGGCCAACTCCTGCTTCCTTCCTTACAGGTGTTCTTCCCAAGAGCTCTACCTTCAGAATCACCCCCAGGCAGCCTCAGTCTCAGACTCTCTCCCCTAGGGATCCTGGTCTCAGATAATCCTCGGGCACTGGGAAGCTACTGCAGGGTCTTAAGAGGGGGAGTAGCTGTTGAGATCTGCATCTTATAAAGAAGGTGACTTTGGCAGCAACCAAGGCTCAACAGAAGTGGGGTGCAGGGGGGATACCACTACAGACAGCCAGGGAAGATGAGGATGGCTTGGACTAGATGGATGGGGTGGAGATCAAGAGAAGTGGAAAAGTTAAAGGGATAGTTAGAGTCAGGTCTGTTCCAGGCAATTTCCACTGTTCTTTGCTGCCCCCAACACTGTCTCAGCCCTGACTTATTTTCTCTGGGATTCTTGGTCCATAGACTTTTTCAGGGCAGACCAGAGCCAAGCTAGGATGAGTCTCCTATATTCAGGAACATCTAGATGACATCTGAGGAATAGGCATACCTGTTCACGGTGTGCCTTTCTGATTTACCTGGTCTGACCTTGGTGTGCTTGAACAAGAGCTGCTGATCCTGGACCCTCTGGTGCTCACTCCACACCTGCTGCTTTCTGTCTTACGCCCTGTGTGAAACCTGTTAATGATATTTCCCTGGGGCTGCTGAAAGATCCATCTCATGCTAACATCTGATACTATGTGGGAGGACTTGAAGAATGACCAGGAATGGCTGGTAGATAAATAGACAAGATGTAGACAAGAGGGCCACCCTAGGAAGTATGAAGTGACAAATGTCCCAGGTAATGAGTGTTTGGAGGAAGGAAGGTGGCTTTGAAACTGGGCTTCAAAGGACGTGGGAAGACAAACCTGGGGAGATGAGTCAGAAACAGATCACAAAGGGACTGGACTGTCCGGTCGGGACATCCACAGGCAAGGGAGATGCTTGGAGAGAAGCAAGTCCTGTTTTCTTTTTTTCTACCTTTGTTCAGTTCCCCATGTCTTAGTCCATCTTCAGCAGAATATCTGAAACTGGATAATTAATAAGAGATGAAATTTATTTTTACAGTTCTGGAGGCTGGGACGTCCAAGATTAAGGGGATCCATCTGGTGAGGGCTTCTTGCTGGTGGGACTCTCTTCCTCTTCTAAGAAAGCTGTCAGTCTCACCCCATGATAACCCGTGAACCCATTAATTCAGGACTAGATCAACCCATTCATGAGAGCAGAGCCCTCATGTCCCAATCACCTCTCAATACTGCTATGTTAGAGATTAAATTTCAACGTGAGGTTGGGGGTGGGCAAATATTTAAACCATAGCACCCAGGGACACTGATATTCCAACCTCAGATAATTTCCTAGAAATAAGAAGGTGTCACTGGAAGATGGGATAGTATTCTCAGTCCATTCTGTATTTGGAGGCAGAATCCCTTAGGCTGGTCCACGTGTCTCTTTTCTGTCTCAAAGTGGATTCTGGATCTCTAGCCTTTCCTTGGAGTCTTAGTCTGTTCTGGGTTGCTAGAAAGCAGTGTTTTACAACCTTTTTGATCTCACAGCACATTTATGTTGATTTAAAAAAAAAGAGTAAAGGAAAAGAAAATACTGTGCTTTGAAGTTCTATTGAAAATAATTAATCTTTAAAAATTTTCATGGAACATCTCAGACGGTCCCATGGCACATCAGTGTTGAAAAGCACTGCTATAAAAGAATGCCCAAGGTATAAAAGTACTTTATAAAGAAAAAATGTTTATTTGGCTCATGATTCTGTCAGCTAGAAATTTCAAGATTGGGGGTCTGCCTCTCTCTGGTGAGGGCCTCAGCCTGCTTCCACTCATGGCAGAAGGGAGAAGGGGAGCTAGCATGTGTAGAGATGAGAGAGACTTTTCTTAACAATCAACTCTAGGGAACTAATAAAGCGAGAATTCACTCACACTCTGAGGGAGAGCATTCATCACTTCATTTGAGATCCACCATCATGACCCAGAAACCTTGTATCAGCCCAAGCACTGAGGAGGAAATTTCCAAATGAGGTTTGGAAGGGCAAACATCCAAACTATAGCACTTGGGTTTCTAAAATAGTCATGATTTTTTTTCAGCACTGAGGTTTGGGTGAGGACTTCTGAACCTTTAACTTAGAAGGGAGGTTCTCAGATTCTTTGAGGTATAAGCACTTGTCAGCGCATGTGGCTGGGACTGCCAACGACTGCCACACTGTGTCATCATGAGAAAGTCACTGAAATTCTTAGTTTCAGTTTTTCCAGCTGTAAAATCAGAATGATACCTGTATCTGTTGAGATATTTTTTTGCCTGCAGGTAACAGAAATGACTTAAACTAGTACTTTTCAAGAGAAATATATCATGAACGACATATGTAATTTTAAATTTTCTAGTGGCCACATTTAAAAAGGTGAAATTAATTTTAATAACATTTTATTTATCCTATTATCCAAAATATCACTTCTGTGTGTAATCAATATATTGTTATTAATGAAATATTTTACATTATTTTTGTAAAAATTCTTTGAAATTCAGTGCTCCTCAATTTCCACATGTGCCTAGTGGCCACCACATTGGATAGCACAGACTTAAACAATAAGGATATTTATGATCTCATATAAATAAGAACCCAGAGATAGAGCAGTTCTAGGATTCGTTAATTCAGAGGCTCAACAGTGTGAACAAGGACCCAGGTTCCTGCCACCTTCTTACTCTGCCATCCACAGAATGTCAGCTTTGTTTTCAATTTACTCTCCTCTTGGCCCCATGGTGGTTGCCACAGCTCCAGGCATCACCTCCAGATGCATCGACATCCAGCAGCGGAAGGTGTGTTTCTCTATATGTATCTCTTGGTAAAAACAGAAATGTCTTTTCTGCCTCCCCTGATTCCCCATCCAGCTGAATTTCTCTCATCTCCATGTCAGATTTCATCCCATACTCATGCTTCAATCAATCATAGGCAAAGAGGATAGACCTGAAAGTCTGGCTTAAAGCAGACTTGGAGACAGCCTTCGCTTTTTCTAATCTGTGAAGGAGGACTAGGCACTGGAACAAAATTGTTCTATCAACAAAGTGGAGAACTGCTTTTGTGCCAAGTGGGTTCCATGGAACACAAATCTTGGTGGATGTTCTGCAAGAAGTTTCTTCTGATTAACACCTGCACTTGGACATTCATGGTACTCATCGGCATATTAAGGATTCTGACAAGTCCCACAATAAGAAAACCTTTCACTTTATTTAACTTTGAATTTCTCAAACTCTCTTGCCTTCAGAACTGTTGTGTTTTCTTCTCCCACGAAAACCCAAGTTTTGAGAAACACACTTTTGAAGATCTTGGCTTAATGGAACAGTAGTTTGTAGAGCAGGGATTATTTTCCAGAGGCTCTATGCCCCCATGTTGGCCCCTTTGGGTTGGAACTGAATGACCTGCACAAACATGTTGGAAAAATTTCTACAGACAGGGCAGAGGCAGCGTATCCAGGGTCTCAGACCACAAGCACCATTTCCGTGAAAGAAAAAAAAAAAGTACAGTTTCCTCCAGGCCAAACTCATCCAAACCTCAAATTCACACCCCATGGGAAAGTCTCACATAAGATCACATGCCAAGGCCATTGGCATAGGGTTATTTTCTTATTTTCCTTGCCTTAGTCCATCTAGTGGCTTCCTTCTGAGACAGACAGACCTCTGTGTCAAAGCAAATGTATTCAGACTGATGTTAAAAATCACAGTGGAAGCCCTTACTGTTGGTACCTGATGTCATCAAGAGCAATAGTAAATTGGTTAACTGAATGAGTCAGTAGAAGCAAAGAAACATTTAAAAAGATACATATATTATACTTTTAAATTTAAATCACATATGTGTATCATGTATAGTTATTTAACCTTTCTATTTCTTTTTTTTTTTTTTTTGAGACAGAGTCTCACTATGTCACCCTCAGTAGAGTGCTATGTGTCACAGCTCACAGCAACCTCAAACTCTTGGGCTTAAGCGATTCTCTTGCCTCAGCCTCCCAAGTAGCTGGGACTACAGGCCCTTGTCACACTGCCAGCTGTTTTTTTGTTGTAATTTTCATTGTTGTTTGGCAGGCTCGGCCTGGATTTGAACTTGCCAGCTCCAGTGTATGTGGCTGGCGTCCTAGCCATTGAGCTACAGGCGCCAAGCCTCAACCTTTATTTTTCATCCATTGATCTTTTGATGATAATGTCTTTATCGAATGGAGTTTCTTATTATCTTTCATGCATGCCCCTGGTATATAATCTATACTTTCCTGTTTATTTTGTTTTCTTCAAAGTGGAGTGGGACATTCAAGACTCTGGCAAAGCTACCTGAACACAGAAGATGTGTAGATTTTTATAATTTCACTTCCAATTTTTTATAGTTATTTAATTCACACTGAATTTGAGGACATGTTTTCAGGGACTCTCTTTCGCAGACATCCAAAAACATTTGGGTTTCAGATAAATAACAGCACTCTTTCTCTTTTTTTTTTTGGTATCTTCATATTTCATTGGTTTACATGATAAATAATAAATCACATCATCTCAATAACAAACACAACTAAAGTAAACAAGTTGGGGAACAGTCTTGGGCACAGAAGCATGAGGGCCTACCCTACCAGCTGGGAGCGTCCATGGGCTAAGGACATCAGTTAGAAGGTTTTATAGAGGAACAGAGCAAACTGGCTGATTGGAGGTCAGTGGAGAGGTTTTACAGCTCCTAACCCAGGGAGCACATTAGAATAATCTAAGATGCCTTAAAAAACTCGAACATACAGATTAAATAATTTATAATCTTTGGCCAAGCAGGTGGATCTTGTGCTGTAGCTTTGGCTTCCCCAAACTATTCTGTAGTGTGTGTTTAGGAACGTGCAGGCAGAAGAACAGAACCTACCATTTTCTTCCTGCCAAGAACTGAAGCTCTGAGGCCTTCTCACTGAGTCAGAGGTGCACCCAGACCAGGAAGATCTGGATGTCTCAGAGCCCAGACATGCTTTTATACAAGCAACTTGACCTAGGCAGAAAATTGGAGCTGGTCTTACTTTTTCTCTTTGAATTCTGTCTTCCCTGGGCCCTTTTCATCTTTCTAGTGAAGCCTTTCTGGGCCAGTTTCTCTGTGCAAAGACTCTGACTTGCCACAGAGCTAGCCTTTATGGAGCACTTGCTGTGTGCCAGGCACTGACATGTCTAGTTTATCTAATCCTCAACCAATCCTCCCCACTCCCTGCCACTCAAAACCTGACGCATGACCTCTCATTTGGACCATTGCTGTGGCTGCCATATGTTTATTTTTTGTGACTGGTTAATTACATTTAGTCTATTCCTGGCATTGAACTCCAAGCCCCTTGCAGGCAATGACTGTGTCTACTTAGTTCACCACTGTATCCCCAGCCGCTGGCATGATGAATGTGCGGTCTGTAGTAAATACTTGTCAAATCCAAAGGAATGAGTGATAACCAGATGAAGTAGGCATCACCACCTCCATTTTACAGAAGGGCCCACTGAGGCTCGGCAGGCTTAAATAATTGATGCATGTTTTAGCACTAACTCAGTGTCAGGGTTAAAATCCATGTTATTCTACACCAAACCAGAGCAACTGCAGGGACAAGGCTATATTCAGGTTCTACTGAATTCAGGACCCTTGTCTGAGGGACAGGACTGTATTTACCCTTCTTACAATCTTCACCGGCCTTTTTCATGGACCCCAATAAATCTCAGGGTTTGAGGTGCTCAGTCTAGGCTAGAACAACCCTAGCAGTCACTGCCATCCATGTATTGAGCCCTATTGCATGCTGAGTTATGAAAAGAAAAAAGATGTGGTTTCTGCCCCTCAAAGGACAGTCAGGAAAAGATAGTTGTGAATTCATCATTTGTTTGCTGAAGGCATCTTGGGCCTGGGAACTGTACTCCGTGGTAGGATCATAATGAGAATAAACTAGATACGACTCCTTCCTTCTCAGAAGCCAACAGCAGGTAGGGAAGGCTTATGATGAGCAGAGGATCAAAATAATTGTACAAGTGCACTAGGGGAAGCGCCGTGAAGAAGGTCGACACGATAGGATGTGTCTGCTTCTTGCAGTACTCAGAACAGGGCTCAAGGAATCTTCCTCGTTTAAGTCACAATTAAGCTGCAGCCTGAACTATAATACAAGTTGGCCAGGGGAAGGGGGAGAAGAGCAAAGCAGAAAGCATGTGCAAAGTCCCTGTGGTGGGAAGGCCAGTGTGACTAGAGAGCAGTTCAAGGTGAGGTGGGGGAGGTGGCAGGGGCAGCCCAGGCAGGCTTTGGGGTCTGCCAAGGATCTTGGTCCTTGCTTTGAGGATGATGGGAAGCCCTCCAAGGTTTCCAAAGCCCAGGGACAGGGGCGGCCCAAAGTGAATCACTGTCTGCCTTCTGCAGACAGCCCCTCTGCAGGGTCCTTCTTCTCTCCTGTGAATGCGTTCTTCCTGTCCCCAGGGAGAACGGTCCTGTCTTAGAGAGAGTCAGGCTGGGGATGGCCTCAGCAGTTGGCTTTTCCCCCTTCCCAGGGCCCTGTCACTCCCAGCCTCCCTTGGGTGTCTGTGCCTCTTGCCACTTGCTTGTAAGTTTCCTAATATAGCCTGGCTGTTTCCTCCCCAACTGGTGGCCAAGAGCGGCTCTCCTGTTGCAATCTCAGTTTTTTCCTGAGCTTAAAGGGACCACGTCAGCCCATTTCTTGCCAATTTTAAGCTAAAGGTAGGTTGGCTGATTTAATTTCACAGACTTGTCCAACCCAGAGATTAGATGTCTTCTCTCTTTCCTCAAGTTTTCCATCTTCTCTGCTCTATTCTTGTTCACTTTCTCCTTTCCTGTTTTTTTCTTTCGAGAAGTGGTGGAAGGAGCAGAGCTAGACACGGAGGGATGTGAGTTTTGGTGTTGGCATATTTATTAGCCATCATCTTAGATGAATCCTTTGTCCTTGCTAAGGTTTTGAGAAAAACCTTAGTTTTTTCCTCCTCTATAAAATAGTCGCCATAAAACATGTTTCCAGTTATTTTCACAGAGCAGTTTTCCGATGGACAAAGAAGAAAGAATAAACTGATACGGAATGTGTGCAGTTCACTCGCTCATTCATTCATACAACAAAGATTTATTGAGTGCCTGTTTTGTACTGCTGTAGATATGAAGGTGCATAACAACCAATAAAAAGAGTAAGGACTCCCTGCCTTAATGGAACTTATGTGCCAGTAAGGGAGAGAGTCAGTAAACAGAAGAAAAAGCAAAATATATATTACAGTAGATATGCTATGAGGACAAATAAAGCAAAGAAAGGAGATCTAAAACCCTGGGCAGAGACTTTAATTTTAAATAGTGCGGTCAGGTAAGGCTTTCCTGAGAAAGTGGCCTTTTAAAGGCCTGAAGATGGTGCAGGGTGAGAGGTGGCCGTGAGCCATGCAGGTATCTGGAGTAAGAGGATTCCAGGCAGAGGGAATAGCATTTGCAAAGGTCCTGGGGGAGGATCATGGCTAGTGTGGGGGAGGAATGGCCTTTGTGGCCAGAGTGGGGTGGGGGGGGGGAGAGAATGGGAAGAGAAGGGCAGAGGAGGTGGGGGGGGGGGGGGATGAGGTCAAGCAGGGCCTTGTGGGCCATGAAGCACTTCAGCTTTTCATCTGAGTGAGAAGAGTCAGTGCAGTGTCATAATCTAACTTGGTACATTCAGAAGGAACTCCCTGGATGGGACACACCCCTATCTTTGTTTTGTGTGTGTGTGTTGGCTTTTTTTAATGTTTGGTTTCACACGGTCTTAGTGTCACCAGTGGCCACAACCTCCTGCACTCAGCCTGGAGTGCCTCGTATTTGTTCTTTGACGCTAATTGGCCCTGCACACTCTGAACCTAAGGTCACCTCCATGGGACCTCAGGCATTCACTCCACTGCGTACACACCAACCTGCACACTCATGAACAAAAGACACGACATGCATGGCCTCAAAAGTGTCTTGTAAACACAATCTTGTACAAGTACACGCACTCACAGCCCCATGTTCTCCAGCACTCACACCACTAAGCAAACTCCCTGGCATATCCTTTCATGACCTTGAATGTTCACAGCACTTGGGATGTTAGGATAACTAAGTGTATCCACACCTTAAACCCCACAGACTGACAATGCCTTGCCAGTTGACACAACTTTGAGTATCTACACTGTGGCTCACACGACCTCACCTTCTCTTGCACACTTGTGACCTTGCTGTGTTTCCAGCAGAGGAAAAGTCACACCACCGTGCAAACTCCTCCTGGCTTGCCAACTCACATACGCACAGTAACCTGGCACCCTTTGCCCCCTCCCAGATGGCTGTGCTCCCCTCAGCACCACCTCACTTTGCACACCCAGGTCACTGTTCACGTCCGGGGATGCGTCGTGCTGCCCCATTGACGGGTCCTCTCCTTGTCTACAGGGACGTACCAAGGCCAGTTCACAAATGGCATGCGCCACGGCTACGGGGTGCGCCAGAGCGTGCCCTACGGGATGGCAGTGGTGGTGCGCTCACCACTGCGCACGTCGCTGTCGTCCCTGCGCAGCGAGCACAGCAACGGCACGGTGGCCCCGGATTCGCCCACCTCGCCGGCCTCCGATGGCCCGACACTGCCCTCGCCCGCCATCCCGCGTGGTGGCTTCGCGCTCAGCCTGCTGGCCAACGCCGACGCGGTGACGCGGACGCCCAAGGGTGGCGGCCTGTTCCAGCGGGGCGCGCTGCTGGGCAAGCTGCGGCGCACGGAGTCGCGCACGTCCCTGGGTAGCCAGCGCAGCCGCGTCAGCTTCCTCAAGAGCGACCTCAGCTCGGGCGCCAGCGACGCCGCCTCCACCGCCAGCCTGGGCGAGGGTGCCGAGGGCGCCGACGAGGCTGCGCCCTTCGAAGCTGACATCGACGCCACCACCACGGAGACCTACATGGGTGAATGGAAGAATGACAAGCGCTCGGGCTTCGGCGTGAGCGAGCGCTCCAGCGGCCTCCGCTACGAGGGCGAGTGGCTGGACAACCTGCGCCACGGCTACGGCTGCACCACGCTGCCCGATGGCCACCGCGAGGAAGGCAAGTACCGCCACAACGTGTTGGTCAAGGGCACCAAGCGCCGTATGCTGCCGCTGAAGAGCAACAAGGTCCGCCAGAAGGTGGAGCGCAGCGTGGAGGGCGCCCAGCGCGCTGCCGCCATTGCGCGTCAGAAGGCCGAGATCGCCGCCTCCAGGTAGGACGTGGGGAGGGGGAGAATGGGATGGGCCCCAGTCGGGTAAGTGGTCAACTAAGGAAACCCTGTCTTCAAGTCTGTTTCTGTTTCTTTTACCATCAGGGGTTCTTCCGTGACTTTTAGGGGGTTGATTGGATGCGCTCCAGAAGCTGGTGTTCACCCAGCCATCTTCCCATTTGTCCATCCTCTTATCCATCCACTCAGCCACACCCAAACCCTCCGTTGAACTAACCCTTCCATTCACTCAACCTTTCTACTATCCACCTGAAGAACCATCTCTCCAGTTATCGCTCTACCCACCCATCTACTCCACTTTCTACTTACCCACCCAGCCGTCCAGTCACCTATCCATCCACCCAGCCACGCAGTCAACCACCCAGACATCCATCCAAATTCATCCAACTCCTTCATTCACCTAACTTCTCGAACACCCACCGAACCTTTTCATCCATCCCACCCTTTCATCCACCCCACCATCTCCAGCCAGGCAACCCCTCTGATGTCCACTTGAACAATTACTCTTCCTTGAGATCACTTATTCACTCCCATCCACCCATCCAACTTTCCATTCTTTTACTCACCCAACCATGGATCCAACCACCCATCAAACTTCCAGACACCCATTCAAACATCCAGACACCCATTCAATCACTCATCCATTCCCTTGTCTACCAATCACCTGCTCTCACGCAACTGCTTCTTCTGTCCACCCAGCCATACATCTAAACATCCAACTACATATCAATTCATTCAATCACCTTTGCTTATCCAACCACCCCCATCTCAACCACAGTTCCATCCACTGATACAACATTCACTCCCACCCACCCATCCATCAGCTAGCCAGCCAGCCACCTGCATCACCCAATCCCAGTTCTATTCAGCAGTCCATTCACACTTTCACCTATCCACTCACCCACCCCTAGTCACCTGCCCACCAAACCATGCATCCGTTCTCCCTCCCATCCACCAAGTACCCACTCTGTTTTCTCCATTCAGACACCACTAAGTCTTTTCATTGTACTGTGTTTCCCCGAAAATAAGACCTACCCCAAAAATAAGCCTTAGCAGGATTTCTATGCATTTGTTAAATATAAGCCCTACCCTGATAATAAGACCTAGTGATGGGCATGGCTATGCAGCTTATCTGCATAGCCATGCCATGCATTTCAGCATGGAGAGGAAGACATCCCCTAAAAAAAAAAGCCTTAGTGTGTCTTCTTGAGAAAAAATCAATATAAGACAGTGTCTTATTTTCAGGGAAACACGGTACTTCAGATAAAGTTCTAATGTTGGCTTCAAACATTTATACTAGGTATATGGTAACTTTAAGTGATTTACAAATATTTTGACTCATTCACTCCTCTTACCCTTATATGGTTCTATTTCACAGATGAGCTAAATGAAGCTCAGAGAGATAAAGTGTCTTGTTCAGAGTCACATTTAGTGGGTGGCCTTTCGTTATTTGGTTTCTGCCTTCCTATCCAGCCTCATTTTTTTTTCTTTTTACTGTTTTGCCTCTGAGCCTGGATGGTTTTTCTCTGTGCTAGTCATCTTTTATCTGACCTTTTATCATCTTTCTTAGTTTTCCTTCTGCCACAGGGCTCTTGCTTATGCTACTTCCTCTTCCTGCCCGCTTAATCTCTACTCCTCTTTCAGAGCTCAGGTCAAGCCTGACTCCCTTAGAGAGCTGATGAGCCCACCCCCCATCCCAAGTCAACTCTCACTAACCTGCGTGGACCTCCCTTACAACATAGCAAGTTGCAGCTTCACACTGTTTACACGATCTGTTTTTAACCTACCATTTGTAGAGGGCTCCCTATGCCTGCCAGTCACTGTCCTGAGGTCTTTACCTTTATTAACTCACTTAATCTTTACAAGGTCTGGAAGAGGCAGGCGTTGTTACTATTCTCATTTTGCACATTTGGAGTGAGCTTCAGAGACAACAGTAGGTGTGATAGGAAGGTGGTGATAGGCACTTACCCGTCCCAGGGCTATAGCAATCCTGTTGGAAAGGGGGCATAGGGCCAAATCCTGATCCTACCGTCTCTGAGTTTGGTGACCTGGGCAGATCGGTTGCCTGTCTGAGCTTCAGTTTTCCTATCTATAGTACCACCATTTCTTAGTTGTATGTCCTTGCAAGTCACTTGTCATATGTAATCTCAATTATCTCATCTATAGTAGAGCAGGTCCAGTTGTGTCCAGTCCTGTTGGAAGGTGAGTTCCCCAGGAAGCAGACTCGGAGGTGATCAGTGAGCAGAAAGTTTACAGGGAATGGCTCAGCGCCTGTGGCTCAAGTGGCTAAGGCGCCAGCCAGGTATACCTAAGGTGGCAGGTTCGAATCCAGCCCGGGCCCACCAAACAACAATGACGGCTGCAACCAAAAAATAGCTGGGTGTTATGGTGGGCACCTGTGGTCCCAGCTACTTGGGAGGCTAAGGCAGGAGACTCGCTTGACCCCAGGAGTTGGAGGTTACTGTGAGCTTTGATGCCACAGCACTCTACCCAGGGGAACAGCTTGAGGCTCCTGTCTAAAAAAAAGAAAAAAGAAAGAAAGTTTACAGGGAGTGCTCTGAGGATCAGCACTGTGGGAACCGGAAGGAAGCGGGACTTGGCAGTGGGAGATGTTGGGCTGTGATGCAGTCTCCCCAAGGCCTTGGTCGACCACAAGGGGCGCTCTGCAGTGGCGATGGCCATCAATGTTTTCCCGCACTGGGATAGGGGAGCTGAATTTCTATACCCTCTGCATTGGCTGCAGGCTACCTTCCAGAAAGAGACATATCCTGGGGCTGGACAGCTTCAGCCAAGGGCAGTCTCTAGAGAGGATTGACAGCTGGCAGCTCTCTAAGCAGCTGGGGGTGGGAGAAATAAATCCTTCAATCCTGAAGAGGAATCTGGATGGCCCATCACGGAACCCACACAATGCTGGACATCAGGCATGGGCTTAATAGATAAAAGATGTCATCACTGTCATCATCAACAAATACATTTGACAGATGTGGAAACTGAGGCCCAGAGAAGGAATGTAAGGTGCCTAAGACCACTTGGCAAGCAAATGGGAGAACCAGGGTGCCAGTCCCTACCTTTCTCATTCCAGAACTTTATTTGGTGTGTCTTGCTGTCTCTAAACTTCATAAACTTTATACATTTTTTCATGAATGTGTGAGCAGTTAGTATCTTTAAGAGGGAAAGAAGTATGGGTGATTTTCTTAAGACTTCTTGGTTAGAAGCTACTGTAGGGTGAATGTCCCTTCCAAAACTCATGTCGAAAGTGAATTGCCATAGTAACAGTTTTGAGAGGTGGAACCTTTGAGAGGTGATTAGGCATTCAAAACCAGTGTTGCAGGAAGACAAGGCCCAACAGAGAGAAAGAGCACCCAAAGACCACGTTTATAAGAGGAAGGGCTTTATTCACCAGCCGGGAGCTTACGGCATAGAAGAATTCCAAATGGCCACGCTCCCCAACTGGCTTGGTCTTTCTCTTTTTATCGACAGTCAAAAAGTTCCACCCCATAGGCACCCTTCTCTTTGGCCAGTTTGAATCAAGCGAGAGGTGCTATTCCAGCCCCTACAGAACTACAGGATTTCACAGAACTTGGACATTTCCAAGTTCCAGGAAGCTAAGTTTACAAATTCCTAAGAGCTGAGTCACCATGGAGAGGATCCCGCAGGTGTATCCTTGTGGTCTCCTTGAGAAGACCTGTTCTCCTAGACCTCACCTTTCTCAGGTATCCTCTCTCACCAGCCAGGACAATATAATGAGACCCCGTCTCTACAAAAAAGTTTTAAAAATTAGCTGGGTGGGGTGGCACACATCTGTAGTCCTAGATATCCAGGAGGATCCCTTCAGCCCAGGAGTTCAAGGTTCCAGCCTGGGCAATTGAGTAAGACCCTAGTTCTTAAAAAAAAAAAAAAAAAGCAAATTTGGCTCTCTTTCATTTCTTGGCCCTCCTGCCTTCTGCCATATGAGAATCCAGCTTTCCTCCTTTCTAGAGAATGCAACATGCAAGCTGCCATCTTGGAGAAAGAGAATGGCCTCACTGGACACTGAACCTCCTGGCACCTTGACTTCAAACTTCCCAGCTTCCAGAGCTGAGAGCCAATAAATTTCTATTGGTTGTCAACTATCCAGTCTCAGGGAGTCTGTTACTAGCACAAATGGTCTAAGACAGAGGCCAAGCCAAGTTTAAAACCAGGTGATCATGTAATTTATTGTCTAAACCTGGACACTTTGATGAGTAAGAGGGAGCACTTTTTAAAAAGTAAGACTTCTATGTTGGAATAATTTTAGATTTATAGAAAAGATAGTAACAAGAGTTCTCATATATTCCCTATCCATTTTCCCTTTGTATTAATGTCTTATATCACCACAGTGCATTTGTCAAAACCAACATTGGTACATTGCTGTTCACTAACCTCCACACTGTACTTGAGTTTCACTAGTTTTTCCACTAATGTCCTTTTGCTATTCCAAGATCCCATACTGGGTGTTTACTTGTCAGGTCTCCTTGGTGTCCTCTGTTCTGTGACAATTTCTCATTCTTTCCTGGGTTTTTGTTACTTTGACAATTTTGAAGAATATTGGTCAGATATTTTGTAAAATGTCAATTTGGGTTTGATATGTTTCTTTTCTTTTTTTCCCGCTTTATAGAAACGGTCTCTCACTCTGCCACACAGGCTGGAGTACAATGGTATGATCGTAGCTCACTGCAACCTTGAATTCCTGGGCTCAAGTTATCCCCCCACCTCACCTTCCTAGGCCTACAGGCCCGTATCACTATACCTGGATAATTTTAAAACAAATTATTGTAGAGTTGGGGTCTTGCTGTGTTGCCCAGGTTGGTCTCAAAACTCCTGACACCACGCAGTTCTCCTGTTTTGGCCTCCCAAAGTGCTAGGCTTGCGGGTGTGAGCTACTCTGCCTGCCCCTGCTGTTTCTTATAATTAGACTAAGGTTATAGATTTGGGGGAAGAATGCCACAGAGGTAAAGTGACCTTCTCATCCCATCATATCAGGGGGCATGTGATGTCAGCACAACTTAGCGCTGGTGATATTAACCTTGATCACTTGGTTAAGGTTGTGTCTGCCAGTTTTTTCTGTTCTGTGCTCTGACTTTGGAATCAGACATTAAGTTCAACCTACATTCAAGAGGCAGAAGAATCTAGAATTAAGCTGTACTTATGGAGAGGAAAAAAATTTTTTTTGAGAGATAGGATCTCACTTTGTCCCTCAGGCTGGAATGCAGTGATGTGATCACAGCTCACTGCAACCTCTAATGCCTGGGTACAGACAGTCTTCCTGCCTCAGCCTCCCAAGTAGCTAGAGCCATAGTCGTACACCACTATGCCCAGCTGATTTGTTTTTTAAATATTTTGTAGAAACAGGGTCTCACTATGTTGCCAGGTTGGTCTCAAACTCTTGGCCTCAAGTGATCCTCCTACCTTGGCCTCCCAAAGTGCTGGGATTACAGGCAAGAGCCACCATGCCAGCCAGGAATATACATGTATTATTTGAAATTCTTTTCTGTGGAATATTTGGCCCTTCTTCAAAAGAGAACATTTTTAATAATTGAACCAAATGTATATGGGTACAATGAGTAAGCTTGGACCGTCGTGGGCCAGCCTGGGACAGGGCAGAGGAAAGTAGATAAAAGCTTAGGCTTTTGATTGACAAGACCATGAATTGGAACTCTAGCTCTTCTACTAAATAGCTGTGTGATCTTGCCCAAGTTGCTTCACCAGTCTGAACCCTGGGATCCTCTTTCCTCATAGGGTTGTTTGTTGGAAGTGGATGAGTTAATGCCTGTGAAATGCTTGGCCTCAGGGCAGCGCCTGTGGCTCAAAGGAGTAGGCCCTGGCCTCATATGCCGGTGGTGGGTTCAAACCCAGCCCCGGCCAAAAACTGCAAAAAATAAAAAATGCTTGGCCTGGGGCAGCCAGCAGTAAAAACAATCATTGTTATCATCTAACAGTGTTTGATCTTTTTTGTTGTTGTTGTTGAGACAGAGTCTCACTAAGTCAACCTCCGTAGAATGCTATGACATCACAGCTCACAGCAACCTCAAACTCTTGGGCTTAAGCTATTCTCTTGCCTCAGCCTCCCAAGTAGCTGGGACTGTAGGCACCTGCCACATCGCCTGGCTATTTTTTTTTTTTGGTTGCAGTTGTCATTGTTGTTTAGCAGGCCCCGGCCGGGCTCAAAGCTGCCAGCTTCAGTGTATGTGTCTGGTGCCTTACTCACTGAGCTATTGGTGCCGAGCCACAGTGTTTGACCTTAAAGGTGAGGAGAAGGAGTTAAGGGAGAAGGAAGGATGTCCCTTACTTTCCCTGCCCTCTTGTCCTTCCCACCAATACCTGCTGTCCTTGACCTTGGCGGGTGTTGAATTCCTCCTGAGAAGGCTGCCAGACCCACAGCTGAGGAAGTGGACTAAGAAGCTGGTATCCAGCCTCTTGCCCTCAGCCCTGCTGTGAGGGCGGTTCTGGGAGATTTGGATTCCTCCTGTGTATGAGGAAGGAGACCTGTGTGCCCCGGGGGCTGGCGCCACAAGGGATGGGGTGCTACCTGGCTCAGTTTCAAGCGCGGGCTGCATTTCCAATTAAGGGAATTTGGGGCTCAGGAGGAAAAGCAGGATTGTGGCCATCTTCCTGAGAGAGTCTTCTCCTCCCCCGGGCTCTGTGAGTCATCGGGCTGCAGTGGGATGGGCCCCGCAGCTACCAGCCCCCTTGCACCCAGGCGGCCCTAGGGTTTCTCTGCCCTATAGCCTCTAGCTACTTGCCTGTGGAACTTATCAGCCCAGAGTCTGTAAACAGGACATTTTTCCCAGGAGACGGGAGAACACTGAGACAGCTTTTCCCTCTAAACTGGGCTGCAGATTGAAAGAGGTTCTTGACTTGTGCTGTCCCATCCACAGCCACTGGCCCCATGTGCTGTTGGGAACTTAAAATGTGGCTGGTGTGTGTGGAGATGGGCTGCACGTGTGAAACACACACTGGATTTTGAAGACTTAGTGTGAAAAAAATGCAGAGTAGACTGTTAATAATTTTTTTTTTTTTT
>NW_003852418.1:6541370-6550877 GCF_000181295.1 Otolemur garnettii | reverse complement strand
TGAGACAGAGCCTCAAGATGTCCCCCTGGGTAGAGTGCTGTGGCATCACAGCTCACAGCAACCTCCAACTCCTGGGCTCAAGAGAGTCTCCTGCCTCCACCTCCCAAGTAGCTGGAATCACAGGTGCTCGCCACAACGCCTGGCTACTTTTTGGTTGCAGCCATCATTGTTGTTTGGTGGGCCCAGGCTGGATTCGAACCTGCCACCTTAGATGTATGTGGCTGACGCCTTAGCCACTTGAGCCACAGGCGCCGAGCCCCCCTCCTTATAAAACATCTACCTAGAAGTGTTTTCTCAAAGGTTAAAGCAGAGATTGTATAGGGAACACTCAGCACAGGGCTGGCAAGCAGGAAGTGCTCAATAAATGTTAGACTTTTGCCGTTCTCTACTATAATCTTGTTGTGCCACCAGGACATAGTTTAGGGCTGGCCTGGAGGAGTTCTCAGCTGCCCTGGGGGTGAGGTTGAGAACGTTTTATACCAGGGTGGCATCACTGAGCTGGTCTGTCTGCCACTCTCCCATCCTACCTCCACCTCCATCTCCTCCCCACCTAGCCCTGGAAACTCCCAAACTGAGTGCAGGTTAGAGTTGGTTTTGTGAGCAGCTCTCTTGCTGGGACCTGAATTTCTCCGGTGAGCTGAGAGAGGGTGCATTTCTATAGCGGCTAAGAGCTCTGGCCACAGCATTGGATGGGCCCAGGTTGGAGTCTGGATTCAACCTCTTCTTATAAGGTGTGTGACCTGAGGACAATTATCTCATCTCTCTGGGGCTCACATTCCTTTTCGGTCAGATGGGGATTATATTAATTCCTTCCTCAAAGTGTTGCTGAAGAGTAAAATAAAAAGTTCATGCCTGTGGTTTGAAGGCAAGCAAGGAGGTGCAGGCTGTTCTTATGAATCCTGTATCATTCTGTACTACCCCAGGGGGTTCCCTGGAGAAGGCAGTGACCCCAAGGGAGGCCCTGCCCTGTCTCCCAGTTCTTGCAACTGTGCTTCCCCAGCTTTCCTTTTCTGCATCCATAGTTTCGTTTTTGTTCCATGCACATCCCACTTCTGCTTACCTTCCTGATCCTCATCTTCAAATCAACTTTTAAACATCCATAAGTACATTTATTGAAAAAGAAGACTTTCCAGTCACGCTTGTGAATGGGAAACCAACACAACAGGGAGTTCTGAAAATTGAACAATGTTACTCAAGTCTGAGCTGAAACTATTGATGGCCAAAGAACCTGTTTTCTAGAACCCGTTTTCTTTTTGCTAAAACGAGTGGCAAGAGATTGGTATGAAAGAGCTGTGGGCACCTACCAAGGCTCATCCCTTGGCTAAGAGAAGAATGGATCTGTGTGTCATTTTAAGCTGTGACGTCTCCTTGCCAACACTCATTTCCAGCAGCATCAGAGGATACAAGTTGCCCCGATAGACGAGGGCCTTGGCCTTGGACTAGGTCCAAGGAAGAGTCTTGTTAATTGCCCATATTTGAGATTGTTTATTTAATTTTAACATAACAAGCATTCATGTAGTCCTTGTTTCTGGGAACCAGGCATGATTCTAAGTACCAAACATATATTAACTTATTTTATCCTCAGAATAACCCTCTGAAGAAAGTACTATTATTCTCATTTTACAGATGGGAAAACTGAGGCACAGAGGTCTCAAATAGGTCTTATAGCTGAATTGGAAGCTAGGTGACCTGGTCCTAGAATGCTCTTAATTGTGCCCGATCTGACTTTGATTAGCACTTATTCTGTGCCGGACTTATGCTGGGGCACTGGGCACCCAGTGGTGAATTGGTGTGATCCGTATCCTGCAGAATCCCCCAGCCTAGTGGTGAAGCCAGGCAGGATTGGACACGGTCCGTGGTGGAGTACAGGCAGGAGTGAGCTGCAGGCTCTGGGGCCCAAAGCAAAGAGCACCTAGCTCTTTTTCTGGGAATACTCCCTAAGGGGCCAGGTTGGGAGTTTGCCAGGTGGAGAAGTGGGAGAGAGAGGTCGTTCCAGGTGGAGGAATGAGAATGTTCAAAGGCATGGAGGTAGGAATTTGCATGGTGTATTTTGGGAGCCATGAGTCACTGAGAATGTTGGGGTGGGTGGGGGAAGATTAGAGACGAGGCCTGGAAGGCAGCCTGGGGCCACGTTAGGACCAGCTTTGAATGCCGGGTGAACGATGTTATAAACTAAAATATTTCAGGGCCCAGGCAGGTAGCAGGCCTGTGTCCTACTTGATAGAGGATGGTGAGACCTCAGGGACCCGGGAGGGGCTGCCACTTCCCACCTGCCCCTAACAGTCGCCCTGTAAGAACGTGGATTCGGTGCTAGCCGAAGTCCATTCAAGAGAAACTGGAGATTTGCACTTTGGGATCAGATATTTTGCTTTTTGACTTTTTATCAAAACCACCCGATAGACATACAAAGAGACTGATACGAACAACAGTCATCTGCTGGATTTGACAATTGACAGCGACTTTGCCGCATCTACCTCTTTTATATATATGTTTTTTGTTGTTGTTTTTTCTGAAAAAGTCTAAAGTAAATTTTAGGTCTCAGTAGAGAATTCACCTCAAAATATTTTAAAGTGAACCTTTGTAAGATACAGGCATATCCTACATAAGCCTAAAGCCATTATCAGACCTAACAGATCAATGGTAACTCCTTATCAATTTTCTTCCTCCAAATTTATCCACTGTAGTTCGTATCTTAGTATCTGATTGTGATCTTGATTTGCTTTTCGCTGGTGACTAATGATGTTGAACATCTTTTCTTATACTTACAGGCTATTTGAATACCTTCTTCGGTGACGTACCTATTCAAATCCTTTGCTCATTTTTAAACTGAGATATGATCAGCCCTCCATAGCTGTGGGTTCCATATCCACAGATTCAGCCAACCACTGATCAAAAATATTTGAAAAAAAAAAACAATAAAAAAAAATATAGGGCGGTGCCTGTGGCTCAGTGAGTAGGGTGCCAGCCCCATAGACCGAGGGTGGTGGGATCGAACTGCAACAACAACAACAACAAAATAGCTGGGCCTTGTGGCAGGTGCCTGTAGTCCCAGCTACTCGGGAGGCTGAGGCAGGAGAATCGCCTCAGCCCAGGAGTTGGAGGTTGCTGTGAGCTGTGATGCCACAGCACTCTACTGAGGGTGACAAAGTAAGACTCTGTCTCTAATAATAATAATAATAATATAAATTTAAAGATATAGTATAACAATTATTTACATAACATTCACATCGTAAATTATCTAGAGATGTTTTAAAGTAGACAGGAGGATGAACACAAGTCATATGCAAATTCACCATTTTATATAAGGGACTTGAGCGTCCCGCAGATTTTGGTGTCCAACGGGGTGCAGATACCAAGGGACGGCTGTATATGTCTTTTTATTATTGGGTTGTAACTTATTACAACTGATGCAAGTCCCTTATCAGAGATGCGGTTTGAAAATATTTTTTCCTGTTCTGTGGATTGGCCTGTTCTTTCTTGCAGGTGACCTCGGAAGCCCAAAGGTTTTTGATTTTGATGAAGCCCATTTGATCTGTGTTTTCTTTTGTTGCCCGTGCTTTTGATGTGAGGCCTAAGAAAACATTATCTGATACAAAATCTCCTCCTCCTGGTTAGGAGAAGAATAAAAAAATGAGAAGACTATAAATCTACTCGTGTATTTTTTTTTCCTGAGAGTTTTATAGTTTTGTCTGTTACACTTAGGTCTCTGATTCATTCTGAGTTAATTTTTGTACATGGTGTGAGGTAGAATCTCATTTCATTCTTTTGCTAGTGAGTATCCAGTTATCCCAGCACTATTTGCTGAAAAGTCTATTCTTGACCCCATTGGATTGTCTTGACATCCTTACTGAAAATTAATTGGTCGTAAATATGAGAGTTTATTTTGGGACTCTCGGTTCTCTTCCACTGATCTGTATGTCTGTCCTCCTGCCCGGGGTGGGTCTTGATTCCTGTAGTTTTATGGTAAGCTTCGAAATTGAGAATTGTGAATCCTCCAACTTTGTTTTTTTCCAAATCATCATTTCCATATGGATTTTAGCATCAGCTTGTCAATCTTTGAAGGAAGAAAAAGAGGCAGAAAGACTGGAATTTTGATAGGGACCTTTGCTGAATCTCTAGATCAACGTGGGGAACATTGTCATGTTAACAATTTTATGTCTTCTAATCCATGAACGTGGAGACTGTTTCCATTCATTTACATCTTTAATTTCTTTCATAGGTGCTAGGGTACAATGTTTGTACCTTTTTTTTGTTAAGTTTATTTCTCAATGTTTTATTATTTTTGTTGCTATTGTAAATGGAATTATTTCATTTTCAGTTGGGAGTTATATCCTAAATCTCTCTTAATCTAGAGCAGCAGTTCTCAACCTGTGGTTTGCGACCCCTTTGGGGGTCCAATGACCCTTTCACAGGGGTCGCCTAAATACATCCTGCATGTCAGATATTTACGATTCATAATAGTAGCAAAATTACAGTTATGAAGTAGCAACAAAAATAATTGTATGGTTGTGGGTCACCACAACATAAGGAACTGTGTATTGAAGGGTCCTGGCATTAGGAAGATTGAGAACCACTAATCTAGAGTCATCCTCCTCCCTATTTTAATGACAGGATATCTTCTGGATTTGTCAGGTTGATTCCTTAGGATACTTCTTACCCACTCCCCCCCTTAGGGTACTTAACTCTTTTCTGTACTTCTGTAAATTCTAGAACAGATTCAGGTTCAACTTTTTTAGCATGAAAATGTAAGTGGTTCTGTATACCCGATATTGTATCACATCTGGAGACACATTATGCCTGGTTGGCGTGAAATCTTCCAATTCTTAAGTACTTTGCTTAATGAATTGGGAGACTTGGTTTGGGAGCAGGGGAGGGGCACAGAAGGGAGAGGAAGGAGGTGAAGGGAGAGGAGATAGGGAAAAGGGAAGTTGGAGTAACAGGGAGGTGTCTGGAGCAATAGGAACATTGGGAGAGACATAATACATCTGTCACTAAACCCTAAACTTTCATATCCCAAACCTGCCAATGTGGGAACATGGACACACACAGGCATGCACGTGCACACACACACGTTTGCATGCATGCATGTGCACAGATATTATGTAGGCCAAACAAATCATGTGTGTGCTGTATGCAGCCCCTGGGCCACTTTTGGTGAGCTCTCTCTAGGGAGTGGCCAGCTCTTGTGCTTGCCCAGATAGGTAGGATCTGTCTGGCCGTCACTTTCTGGGAGAGTGAGGGTTGCACAGCAGGCACCAGGCTAGAGGTTGGGGGTCAGTGAGGAGCCTGTGGCAGGGATTTGGGGAGATAAGAGAAACCTGAAATATGGCAGGGACACCTGGTGGCACCAATAAGAAGCTGACCAGGGGCTTGGGGTAGAGGTGGCCAAATTATCTTTCTTTTATTCTTTTTCTCTAATTGGAGGAAGAAAAGTGTTGAGGAGGTGCCCTGCTCAGGGCTGAGTCGGGGGCTTGCAGGTATAGAGACATGTGCACCTTAGACTGTGGGGCTGGGGGAGATGCCCAGAGAAGGGCAGTGAGGAGCCCAAGGTCGTGCAGGACCTCAAAGGGCAGCTGGGGTCACCTTCGCCCTACACAGACTTCCTCTGTGCATCTAGGACATTGTCAGCCGGTGGGACAGAAACCAAGAATCTATTATTTCTCTGTTTCCTCATCCTTTGATCGAGGAAGACCCTTGCATTGGAAACAGAGGCAGGCATGTAGAGCAGAAGGGCCCTGGGGCAGGAGGCAGGGGACCTGGGGCTGGCCTGGCCTCAACATCTATTTGGGTTTACACCCCTCAGCCTGGAGGGTCGAAGGTGGTCTTGGATCAAGATGGCCAGCATTCTTGGTTGGCATTTCTTGGGGACCTAGAATGTGGAAGGCATTATGCTGAGTGCTCAGCTGAACTGACTCAGCTAATTCCAACTAAGGCACATAGAGATTTTTCTTTTCTTTTTTTTTTGAGACAGAGTCTCACTTTGTCGCTCTCAGTAGAGTGCTATGGCATCATAGCTCACAGCAACCTCAAACTTGGGCTCAAGTGATCCTCTTGCCTCAGCTTCCCCAGAACCTGGGACTACAAGTGCCCGCCACAATGTCCAGTTAGTTTTTAGAGACAGAGTCTTGGTTTTGTTCAGCCTGGTCTCAAACTCCTGAGCTCAGGCAATCCACCTGCTTTAGCCTCCCAGAGTGCCAGGCATAAGCCACCACACCACACCCAGCCTGAGATTTTTTTTTAACACACCCAACGCCACACAACATATAAGTTTACAGAGCTGAGAACCCGGCCCAACTGTATGTTCTTTGCCACTCCTTGCTCTGCCACATCGGAGAGAGGTGCTCTTTCTCTCTCTCTCTCTTTTTTTTTTTACAGTGCTCTAAACAACATACTTGTCCTAAAATTTAAGGAAGGTCAGAATAATAAAAAATAAAAAGCAATAACCCCAGGCGATGCCTGTGGCTCAGTGAGTAGGACGTTGGCCCCATATACCGAGGGCGGTGGCAGGTTCCTACCTGGCCCTGGCCAAACTGCAACAAAAAAAAATAGCCCAGCGTTGTGGCGGGCACCTGTAGTCCCAACTACTAGGGAGGTGGAGGCAAGAGAATCGCCTAAGCCCAGGAGCTGGAGGTTGCTGTGAGATGCCACGGCACTCTACTGAGGGCGACAAAGTGAGACTCTGTCTCTAAAAAAACAAACAACAACAAAAACAGTCAAAAAGCAATAACCGCCTTGGCCTACATCCAGCCCAGTTGCACCTGTGAAATAACCATTGTTAAGTTCACTTACAGAATTCTTCCATTTTCCTATTCTGGTGTTCTTTGTTCTTTTTTTTTTTTTTAATTAGGACTTTTAAATTAGTTGCATTAATGTTTTGCACCTTGCCTTTTTGATGTAATATTTTTGAGGCCTTTTCGTCTATGTACATAGACCCGAAGTGTATGCTAGCCTGCGGTGTGGCTGTACCATGACTTATTTGAGCCCTTCTCCCCTGATGCAGATGGAAACCATTTCATGTTTTCACGATGACAAATGGGGCAGCTGGGAACAGCCTTGGACATATATCTTTACTCACATGGCTGGGCAAAGGGATGATTCGGCTGGGAAGTTTATCCCATCAGGGACATTCAAGCATCATTGGAACACATTGGACGTAAAATGCCAGTTTACCTGGGTCTCTGCAGGGAACTGACTCCTGACATTCCTGTACAAATGTAAATTTGTTGTTTTCCTGATAAGGTCACCCTTCCCAAACAGATAATCCACACTACCTCTGTCCAGTGTCTCATCCCGGCCCTCTCATATATGTTCAACAGTCTTTAAAGATAATTGTTGCAAGGGAGAGACAGTCAACATTTACGTGTGAAATTTTTCCAAGTGGAATTGCTGGATCAAAGAGAATGTGCATTTCAATGATCAGAATGCCAGTTAACCTCCAATAGGGTGCCCCAAATTTACACCCTTTCCCCCAGCAACAGTATCCAAAAGGACAATTTCCCTCACACCCTCGTTGCCAGCTGTCTCTTGCATGTTTGCTAAGTTATTTGAAGATAATTGTGTCTTCTGTGATCCCAGTGGTCACCTTCAACCCCCCTCCTGACAGCTGCCCGGATCCACAGAAGCATCTGTCCTTGTTCTCGCTGTCTGTGGTGGAGATTCCTGGCTATGAGGTTTCATGGGGTGGGATGAAGCTCTCTGAGGAAGGGTTGAAATGTTGGGAAGGCCCCTGGCCCTGGACTCCTGCCCTTTATCACCTCCCTCCTTTGTGAATCTCCAGGGACTGGAGATGGGGGTAAGTGGAATTTCCTGAGTTATCTTAGCCGAATTCTTGTGACATACGTGAGACAGCTGTGACTCCAGGGCTCAGTGGTCTGGGGGAGAGAAGAGCCCGCCTGGGCCCCTGGCAGCAGGGAGATGTTAGAACTATGGGAAATTTGCCTCAGTGTTTGAGGGCAGCCAGGTTTTCTAAGCTTGGAGAAACTAGAGACAAGACCCAGCATGTCCCCAACAGTTCTCAGATAAATCTGGTCAGAAGGGAAGGCACCTTTGGGACGCTTACTGTGCTCATTTCACAGACGAAGAAACTGAGGCCTAGACAGGGGCAGAGACCAAGCCAGGGTTGTGCGATGGTCCTGGGTCAGAGTACAGACTAGTGTGGCTAGAAGGCCAGGGCAGGGAGGTCACTCTTAATAAGTCAAATGAAAGGGTTCTACAAGGTGGAAAGGATGCTTTTACTCCTCTACCCCCAGCTCTACGAACTGTGCTTGGGGTCTGCCCCACAACCTCCCCAGCTTTTATTTTTAGCCTAAGTAGCATCAGAGAACAGAAAGGCCAACAGGAGTGGCGCCTGTGGCTTAGGAGGCAATATATGTTACGTTAAGCCATGTCACAGAGATGAGGAAGCCAGTCCACATTCACACAGTAGCCGGTAGCCAACACGGCTGGGCTTCAGGTTCTCTCCTGCCATGCTGATATTCCGAGCCTAGACCCCAGTGCCCGTGTGCCACAGCGGCTGAGAGCCTAGGCTGGGAAGAAGGAGAAGTTGAGGGTTAAATTTCACTCTATTACTTGGCCACTGGGATCCTTGGTCCTCTCTGAGCCTCGCTTTCCTCATAGGTAGCATGGGGACAGTAACACCCTGTCAGGGGCTGTGTGTAAAGGACTCCACATGGTCACGGTGCTTGGGGGGCGCTTGGTCAGTGGAGAGCGTGGCGAGTTTGATCCTTGTTCTTCTTACCCAGAGGCTGAGGTGAGAGGAACTGGATGAGGCCAGCAGGCTTCTTCCCCAAGCTTCATCCTTCCCCAAGTGCAGCTGGCTCCCCTGGGCTTCCAAAGTCTAGTCCAACTTCCACTTGACGTCCTCAGTCCATACCCGCGAGTCCCTGCCATTGGGAGTGGAGTTAAAAATAAAGCCAGTCTTCAAATCCTTCACGTAAACACCCAGCTCTCTAAAAATAGTGCCTTGCATAGGTCCTCAGGGCCAGGCTGGGCTTAAGGGACAGAACTCAGTGGGGCTGGTCCTCGTGGCCAGGCACGACCCAGGCTGAGCCTCCGCCACTTTGTACTGCCTGCCCAGCGCCCCCTTTTATCTCCAGCCCCTTCTCTCTCTCTCTCTCTACTGCCACCAGCCCAGTGCTGGCCACCAGCCCCTCATTGCCCTGTCTCAGGGGTCCCTTGCTGCCTCTTCCTCTGTGCTCTTCTCCACACGGCAGCCAGCTTGAACTTTTAAACATTTTAGCCTGCCCATGCTGCTCTGGTATATAAACTACCATTATTTTTTAAAAGAGTCTCACTCTGTCACTCAGGCTGGAGTGCAGGGGCCTGATCATAGTTCACTGCAGCCTTGAACTCCTGGGACCAAGTGATCCTTCTACCTCAGCCCTCCTGAGTAGCTACAGGCACACATCACCATGCCTAGATGATTTAAAAAAATTTTTTTTGGCCGGGCGTGGTGGCGCACGCCTGTAGTCCCAGCGCTATGGGAGGCCGAGGCGGGTGGATCACCTG